>NC_050079.1:43419613-43653149 GCF_009764565.3 Dermochelys coriacea | reverse complement strand
AAAAGGACAGAACCGGCCCAGCGCCCTGCCCCCCCCACAACAGGGACAGAACCGGCCCAGCGCCCTCCCCCCCCAGCAACAGGGACAGAACCGGCCCAGCGCCATCCCGCCCCCCCGCAACACTGGACAGAACCGGCCGAGCGCCTCCCCCCCCCCAGAACAGGACAGAACCTCCGCGCCCTGCCCCCCCCCGCCAGCGGACCCAAATGAACCGTCCCGCGCCCCCCCGGACAGAACCGGCCCATCGCCCTGCCCCCCCCAGCAACAGGGACAGAACCGGCCCAACGCCCTCCCCCCCCCAGCAACAGGGACAGAACCGGCCCATCGCCCTGCCCCCCCCAGCAACACGGACAGAACCGGCCCCGCGCCCTGCCCCCCCCAGCAACACGGACAGAACCGGCCCAGCGCCATCCCGCCCCCCCAGCAACACGGACAGAACCGGCCCAGCGCCCTGCCTCCCCCAGCAACAGGGACAGAACCGGCCCAGCGCCATCCCGCCCCCCCCCAGCAACACGGACAGAACCGGCCCAGCGCCCTGCCCCCCCCCAGCAACACGGACAGAACCGGCCCAGCGCCCTGCCCCCCCCGCAACAGGGACAGAACCGGCCCAGCGCCATCCCGCCCCCCCCCAGCAACAGGGACAGAACCGGCCCAGCGCCATCCCGCCCCCCCCCAGCAACAGGGACAGAACCGGCCCAGCGCCCTGCCCCCCCCCCAGCAACAGGGACAGACCGGCCCAGCGCCATCCCCCCCCCCCAGCAACACGGACAGAACCGGCCCAGCGCCATCCCGCCCCCCCAGCAACAGGGACAGAACCGGCCCAGCGCCACCCCGCCCCCCCCCCACCCGGGACAGAACCGGCCCAGCGCCATCCCGCCCCCCCCCCAGCAACAGGGACAGAACCGGCCCAGCGCCCTGCCCCCCCCCCCAGCAACAGGGACAGAACCGGCCCAGCGCCCTCCCGCCCCCCCAGCAACAGGGACAGAACCGGCCCAGCGCCCTGCCCCCCCCCCAGCAACACGGACAGAACCGGCCCAGCGCCATCCCGCCCCCCCCCCGCAACAGGACAGAACCTCCCAGCGCCATCCGCCCCCCCCAGAACAGGACAGAACCGGCCCAGCGCCCTGCCCCCCCCCGCCAGCGACCCAAATGGAACCGGCCCCGCGCCCCCCCGGACAGAACCGGCCCAGCGCCATCCGCCCCCCCCCAGCAACAGGGACAGAACCGGCCCAGCGCCATCCCGCCCCCCCCCCAGCAACACGGACAGAACCGGCCCAGCGCCATCCCGCCCCCCCCCGCAACAGGGACAGAACCGGCCCACCTCCCGCCCCCCCCCCAGCAACAGGGACTACCGGCCCAGCGCCATCCCGCCCCCCCAGCAACACGGACAGAACCGGCCCAGCGCCATCCCGCCCCCCCAGCAACACGGACAGAACCGGCCCAGCGCCATCCCGCCCCCCCCCAGCAACAGGGACAGAACCGGCCCAGCGCCCTGCCCCCCCCGCCAGCGACCCAAATGGAACCGGTCCCGCGCCCCCCCGGACAGAACCGGCCCAGCGCCCTGCCCCCCCCCAGCAACAGGGACAGAACCGGCCCAGCGCCATCCCGCCCCCCCCCCCCAGCAACAGGGACAGAACCGGCCCAGCGCCATCCCGCCCCCCCAGCAACAGGGACAGAACCGGCCCAGCGCCCTGCCCCCCCCCCAGCAACAGGGACAGAACCGGCCCAGCGCCCTGCCCCCCCCAGCAACACGGACAGAACCGGCCCAGCGCCATCCCGCCCCCCCAGCAACAGGGACAGAACCGGCCCAGCGCCATCCCGCCGCCCCCCCCCAGCAACAGGGACAGAACCGGCCCAGCGCCCTGCCCCCCCCGCCAGCGACCCAAATGGAACCGGTCCCGCGCCCCACCGGACAGAACCGGCCCAGCGCCATCCGCCCCCCCCAGCAACAGGGACAGAACCGGCCCAGCGCCATCCCGCCCCCCCCCCAGCAACAGGGACAGAACCGGCCCAGCGCCCTGCCCCCCCCGCCAGCGACCCAAATGGAGCCGGTCCCGCGCCCCCCCGGACAGAACCGGCCCAGCGCCATCCGCCCCCCCCAGCAACAGGGACAGAACCGGCCCAGCGCCATCCCGCCCCCCCCCAGCAACAGGGACAGAACCGGCCCAGCGCCATCCCGCCCCCCCCCAGCAACAGGGACAGAACCGGCCCAGCGCCCTGCCCCCCCCCAGCAACAGGGACAGAACCGGCCCAGCGCCATCCCGCCCCCCCCAGCAACAGGGACAGAACCGGCCCAGCGCCATCCCGCCCCCCCCAGCAACAGGGACAGAACCGGCCCAGCGCCATCCCGCCCCCCCCCACCAACACGGACAGAACCGGCCCAGCGCCATCCCGCCCCCCCCCCAGCAACAGGGACAGAACCGGCCCAGCGCCATCCCGCCCCCCCCAGCAACACGGACAGAACCGGCCCAGCGCCATCCCGCCCCCCCAGCAACAGGGACAGAACCGGCCCAGCGCCATCCCGCCCCCCCCAGCAACAGGGACAGAACCGGCCCAGCGCCCTGCCCCCCCCCAGCAACAGGGACAGAACCGGCCCAGCGCCATCCCGCCCCCCCAGCAACAGGGACAGAACCGGCCCAGCGCCCTGCCTCCCCCCCAGCAAAAGGGACAGAACCGGCCCAGCGCCATCCCGCCCCCCCCCAGCAACAGGGACAGAACCGGCCCAGCGCCATCCGCCCCCCCCAGGAACAGGGACAGAACCGGCCCAGCGCCCTGCCCCCCCCGCCAGCGACCCAAATGGAACCGGCCCCGCGCCCCCCCCGGACAGAACCGGCCCAGCGCCATCCGCCCCCCCCAGCAACAGGGACAGAACCGGCCCAGCGCCATCCGGCCCCCCCCCCAGCAACAGGGACAGAACCGGCCCAGCGCCATCCCGCCCCCCCCAGCAACAGGGACAGAACCGGCCCAGCGCCATCCCGCCCCCCCCCCAGCAACAGGGACAGAACCGGCCCAGCGCCATCCCGCCCCCCCAGCAACAGGGACAGAACCGGCCCAGCGCCATCCCGCCCCCCCCAGCAACAGGGACAGAACCGGCCCAGCGCCATCCCGCCCCCCCCCCAGCAACACGGACAGAACGGCCAGCGCCCTCCCCCCCGCCAGCGACCCAAATGGAGCGGTCCCGCGCCCCCCCCGGACAGAACGGCCCAGCGCCATCCGCCCCCCCCAGCAACAGGGACAGAACCGGCCCAGCGCATCCCCGCCCCCCCCAGCAACAGGGACAGAACCGGCCCAGCGCCCTGCCCCCCCCCAGCAACACGGACAGAACCGGCCCAGCGCCCTGCCCCCCCCCAGCAACACGGACAGAACCGGCCCAGCGCCCTGCCCCCCCCCCCAGCATCACGGACAGAACCGGCCCATCGCCCTGCCCCCCCCAGCAACAGGGACAGAACCGGCCCAGCGCCCTGCCCCCCCCGCCAGCGACCCAAATGGAACCGGTCCCGCGCCCCCCCGGACAGAACCGGCCCAGCGCCCTGCCCCCCCCGCCAGCGACCCAAATGGAACCGGTCCCGCCCCCCCCCGGACAGAACCGGCCCAGCGCCCTCCCCCCCCAGCAACAGGGACAGAACCGGCCCAGCGCCCTGCCTCCCCCCCAGCAAAAGGGACAGAACCGGCCCAGCGCCCTGCCCCCCCCAGCAACAGGGACAGAACCGGCCCAGCGCTCTCCCCCCCCCAGCAACAGGGACAGAACCGGCCCAGCGCCATCCCGCCCCCCCAGCAACACGGACAGAACCGGCCGAGCGCCATCCCACCCCCCCCAGGAACAGGGACAGAACCGGTCCAGCGCCCTGCCCCCCCCCGCCAGCGACCCAAATGGAACCGGTCCCGCGCCCCCCCGGACAGAACCGGCCCATCGCCCTGCCCCCCCCAGCAACAGGGACAGAACCGGCCCAGCGCCCTGCCCCCCCCAGCAACAGGGACAGAACCGGCCCAGCGCCCTCCCCCCCCCAGCAACAGGGACAGAACCGGCCCAGCGCCATCCCGCCCCCCCCAGCAACAGGGACAGAACCGGCCCAGCGCCCTGCCCCCCCCCAGCAACAGGGACAGAACCGGCCCAGCGCCCTGCCCCCCCCCCAGCAACAGGGACAGAACCGGCCCAGCGCCCTGCCCCCCCCGCCAGCGACCCAAATGGAACCGGTCCCGCGCCCCCCCGGACAGAACCGGCCCAGCGCCCTGCGGCCCCCGGGACAGGCCCCCCAACAGCCGGGCCGGGCTCTTACCGGCTCCTCCGCTGGGCCGGGCGGGGCTGCGGACAGACAAAGGGGCCGGCCGGACAGACAGACGGAGCGAAGATGGCGGCGGCGCGGGAGCGCGCCGCTAGTGCACGGGGGTCCGGGGGCGCGCGGGGCCAAGAGCGTCAGCAGCACCCTTCCTTCCCCTCCCCTCGCCTCGCCCCCCGGGGCACCCCCACGGACCCCGCCCCTTCCCAGCCCCACCTGGGCACTCCCTGCCCCCACGGGCCCCGCCCTCCTGTACACTCACCCAGGGACTCCCCGTCCGGGTACCCCCACCCCTTCATAGCCCCCCATGTATCCCCTGCTGTCCCCCACCACTTCACCCCAACCTTACCCAGCCCTGTATCCGCCCTTCGTACCCCCACCCCTGCGCCCCCATGGACTCCCGCCCAGACCCTCCTCCCTTCATAGCCCCACCTTGGGACTCCCCGCCCATGTGCCCCCCACCCATGTAGCCTCACCCTTCATAGCCCCCCCGTATCCCCTTATGTCCCCCACCTTCTCACCCCACCACATACCCCCATCTGTGGATTCCTTGCCCATGTACCCCCCATCCCACCCATGTACCCTCCCCGCACCCCGTCATAGCCCCCCATGTATCCCTTATGTCCCCAACCTCTCATCCCACCATTTGTAGCCTCCACCCCTTCATAATCCCACCACCCATGTACCTCCCACTGCCTCACACCCAGCCCTGCCACTCCCAACGCGTCCTCACGCATTGCCGCTGCCTCATCCATCCCCATGTTCGCCATCCATCCACCAATCCAAATCCCTGCACCCCACCATCCAGGCCTCTCACATCCCTTCCTGATAACCCCTCACAACACATCACCATTCCCCCATCACCTCCACACTGCATACCCTTCTTCTCACCCTTTCCTGCCAAACCTCCCTCACCCATCCCCTATGCATCCACCATCCCCTCACCCTGATCCCCCACCCGAACCCAGCCATTCGCCCATCATCCCTTATGCTTTCTTTCACAGCCATCATCCCTTAACACCAAAACCTCCCATTCATCCACCATACTCCAAAGCACCCCTTGCTCCTATTAAGTCACATACTCACTAAACTTGACTACTCCATCATCACCCTATCACCTAAGCATTACTTCCATCCCCTCACCAACTCCCTATAGGCCTGTTCTTCAGATCCTCCCAGCCCTCTCTCTTCTTCCTCCCCATCTTCATGCTTCCAAACTACCCATCTTTACCTCACCATTATTTCCCCACCCCATCACACCTCTCAAAACCATTATCAACCATCTCAGTACACAGAAGTTTGCAGGGAGTGTCCAAGGCATAGCAGTGCAAGGACCATGAATCAGCCAAAGATAAAATATATGTGACAGTTGTCATTGAGGGCTTCACACTGAGATTGCTCAATCAGGGCAAACTGCAAAGAATGTGGCAGACAGGCAATCCCCAAAACTGGTGGTTATTCTAATAATTAGATTTACCAATCCAGTGACAAAACATCTTTTACAATACCTTCCTGGCTACCCAGAAGCCAAAACCACAGCTCCCTTAAATCAATCCAACCTTGGGCTCCCACCCAGGCAGCCAAGTCAAATATGATGAGGATTACTGAACATTTCAAGAGATCAGACACCTATCCACCAGATCAATTAATATTTCAGATCTTAACTTAATATACATTTACAGCCAATTCTTATTAACTAAACTAAAATTTATTAAAAAAGAAAAAAGAGTATTGTGGTTAAAAGATCATTATACATACAGATATGAATGGAGTTCTTAGGTCAGTTTCATAGTAGAGATGGTGAGCTGCAAAAAGTTCTTTCCAGAATCAGTTCATCAGGTTATAGTCCAAAATAGGCAGTTCGTGTCCAATATCAGGGTGATCCACACTGGAGCTGGAGACCTCAGTCTTGCTACTCAAGGTTCCCCTGACCAAGTTTAAGCAGATCTGAGATGATAGGATCAGGTCTGGAGTTCTTTTATAGATCTCTGGCAGGCTACTATAGCCTCTTGACAGCATGATAACACAACAGGCCTTCCTTGAATGAAGAATAGGTAATGCACATAGTTGCTTTGAAGTAAAATTCTCTATTTCCTATTCTAGTAGTATTAATGAACATAAGGCAATTATCCATTCAAACTATCAAGGCATTCCATTATTGCACAGACAATTTAAATGGAAGACAATGTAAGTAATATTATTTCCTGCAATATCTTACATCTTTGATCTTAAAGTTAACTGAACCATCCACAAACATGATATAATGTAATTAAGACATCAAAGTGAATTAGCATCCACAAACTAATCTGGTTGCATGGTTACATCTGACAAGATATAGGTAAACACACATACAATTAGTATTTACCTCTAATTCTCTAACAATACAAGTTTGAATTTCAAAGCTCTACTCTATCTAACATGCTTTGTTAGCTATTGATAAGGAATGGCTCTAATAATCATTTATATACTTTCCTAATATGTCTTTAAAGGTTGAATTGGGGTCACTTAGCCTGCTAGCTACTTAGCCCTTTCTGGTTCAGTGTCATACCAGTCAAACTAACTGGATCATTGGCCCTACCTGGCTCCAAGTTACACATTCTCTGCTGCAGCCTCACCGGACAAACCGGAAGCAGTTTCCTTTACAGGGCTGATGCTAATACTTGGCCTTTTAGCAATCTACCTTGAGCCAATCTCCTTCAGGGGTGATAGAGCGGCTTCGGAAATGGACAGGACTACTCCGGTGCCTCTCCCTTCGAGGGAGAGCGCCGGTGCTTAATCAACTAGTCCTGTCCATGCTCTGGTACCGGCTCAACACCCTGGTCCCAGCCCCAGGTTTCCTGGCTGACCTCCGGACATCGATTCTGGAGTTCTTTTGGTCAGGACTGCACTGGGTCCCTGCAGGGGTTCTCCATCTACGCCTGGAGGAGGGAGGGCAGAGCCTGAAATGTCTGCTTACTCAGGTCCATGTCTTCCACCTCCAGGCCCTACAGAGGCTCCTTTATGATGCAGGCAGTCCGGCGTGGAGCATACTGGCGCACGCCTTCCTGCACCGCTTCCGAGGGCTCCGATACGACTGGCAGCTCCTTTATCTCCATCCGAGAGGTCTTCCGCAAGACCTCTCCGGGCTGCCAGGCTTCTACCAGGACCTCCTCCGGACCTGGAAACTGTTTTCAATGACCAGGTCTGTGGCGGCCACCAAGGGGGCAGATCTCCTTGTGGAGCCCCTGCTACACAATCCCCAGCTCCGTGTGCAGGTGGCGGAGTCCCGCTCGGTGCGCCAGAGGTTGGTCCTGGCAGAAGTCACAAGAGTCAGAGATCTCCTGGACTATGACTGGGGAGACTGGCCGGATCCCCTGATAGTCGCTCAGCGAAAGGGGCTCTCCAGACCTCGTACTCCCCGGCGCATACTTAGAATCATAGAATCATAGAATATCAGGGTTGGAAGGGACCCCAGAAGGTCATCTAGTCCAACCCCCTGCTCAAAGCAGGACCAAGTCCCAGTTAAATCATCCTAGCCAGGGCTTTGTCAAGCCTGACCTTAAAAACCTCTAAGGAAGGAGATTCTACCACCTCCCTAGGTAACGCATTCCAGTGTTTCACCACCCTCTTAGTGAAAAAGTTTTCCTAATATCCAATCTAAACCTCCCCCATTGCAACTTGAGACCATTACTCCTCGTTCTGTCATCTGCTACCATTGAGAACAGTCTAGAGCCATCCTCTTTGAAACCCCCTTTCAGGTAGTTGAAAGCAGCTATCAAATCCCCCCTCATTCTTCTCTTCTGCAGACCTAAACAATCCCAGCTCCCTCAGCCTCTCCTCGTAAGTCATGTGCTCTAGACCCCTAATCATTTTTGTTGCCCTTCGCTGTACTCTTTCCAATTTATCCACATCCTTCTTGTAGTGTGGGGCCCAAAACTGGACACAGTACTCCAGATGAGGCCTCACCAGTGTCGAATAGAGGGGAACGATCACGTCCCTCGATCTGCTCGCTATGCCCCTACTTATACATCCCAAAATGCCATTGGCCTTCTTGGCAACAAGGGCACACTGCTGACTCATATCCAGCTTCTCGTCAACTGTCACCCCTAGGTCCTTTTCCGCAGAACTGCTGCCGAGCCATTCGGTCCCTAGTCTGTAGCGGTGCATTGGATTCTTCCATCCTAAGTGCAGGACCCTGCACTTATCCTTATTGAACCTCATTAGATTTCTTTTGGCCCAATCTTCCAATTTGTCTAGGTCCTTCTGTATCCTATCCCTCCCCTCCAGCGTATCTACCACTCCTCCCAGTTTAGTATCATCCGCAAATTTGCTGAGAGTGCAATCCACACCATCCTCCAGATCATTTATGAAGATATTGAACAAAACGGGCCCCAGGACCGACCCCTGGGGCACTCCACTTGACACCGGCTGCCAACTAGACATGGAGCCATTGATCACTACCCGTTGAGCCCGACAATCTAGCCAGCTTTCTACCCACCTTATAGTGCATTCATCCAGCCCATACTTCCTTAACTTGCTGACAAGAATGCTGTGGGAGACCGTGTCAAAAGCTTTGCTAAAGTCAAGAAACAATACATCCACTGCTTTCCCTTCATCCACAGAACCAGTAATCTCATCATAAAAGGCGATTAGATTAGTCAGGCATGACCTTCCCTTGGTGAATCCTTGCTGACTGTTCCTGATCACTTTCCTCTCCTCTAAGTGCTTCAGGATTGATTCTTTGAGGACCTGCTCCATGATTTTTCCAGGGACTGAGGTGAGGCTGACCGGCCTGTAGTTCCCAGGATCCTCCTTCTTCCCTTTTTTAAAGATGGCACTACATTAGCCTTTTTCCAGTCATCCGGGACTTCCCCCGTTCGCCACGAGTTTTCAAAGATAATGGCCAAGGGCTCTGCAATCACAGCCGCCAATTCCCTCAGCACTCTCGGATGCAATTCGTCCGGCCCCATGGACTTGTGCACGTCCAGCTTTTCTAAATAGTCCCTAACCACCTCTATCTCTACAGAGGGCTGGCCATCTCTTCCCCATTTTGTGATGCCCAGCACAGCAGTCTGGGAGCTGACCTTGTTAGTGAAAACAGAGGCAAAAAAGCATTGAGTACATTAGCTTTTTCCACATCCTCTGTCACTAGCTTGCCTCCCTCATTCAGTAAGGGGCCCACACTTTCCTTGGCTTTTTTCTTGTTGCCAACATACCTGAAGAAACCCTTCTTGTTACTCTTGACATCTCTTGCTAGCTGCAGCTCCAGGTGCGATTTGGCCCTCCTGATATCTTTCCTACATGCCCGAGCAATATTTTATACTCTTCCCTGGTCATATGTCCAACCTTCCACTTCTTGTAAGCTTCTTTTTTATGTTTAAGATCCGCTAAGATTTCACCATTAAGCCAAGCTGGTCGCCTGCCATATTACTATTCTTTCGACTCATCGGGATGGTTTGTCCCTGTAACCTCAACAGGGATTCCTTGAAATACAGCCAGCTCTCCTGGACTCCCTTCCCTTTCATGTTAGTCCCCCAGGGGATCCTGGCCATCTGTTCCCTGAGGGAGTCAAAGTCTGCTTTCCTGAAGTCCAGGGTCCGTATCATGCTGCTTACCTTTCTTCCCTGCGTCAGGATCCTGAACTCAACCAACTCATGGTCACTGCCTCCCAGATTCCCATCCACTTTTGCTTCCCCCACTAATTCTACCCGGTTTGTGAGCAGCAGGTCAAGAAAAGCGCTCCCCCTAGTTGGCTCCCCTAGCACTTGCACCAGGAAATTGTCCCCTACGCTTTCCAAAAACTTCCTGGATTGTCTATGCACCGCTGTATTGCTCTCCCAGCAGATATCAGGAAAATTAAAGTCACCCATGAGAATCAGGGCATGCGATCTAGTAGCTTCCGTGAGTTGCCGGAAGAAAGCCTCATCCACCTCATCCCCCTGGTCCGGTGGTCTATAGCAGACTCCCACCATGACATCACTCTTGTTGCACACACTTCTAAACTTAATCCAGAGGTGATTAGGAGGTGAAGGAGGTGAAGGCCGCTTTGCTGCCCGCTGCTCGGGTTTATCTCGACCGGGTCCTGCACGAGGGCGCACCCCGCCCACCCTCTACCCCAGGCCCGCCAGACCTTTTAATTGGGCCCCTACCCCGTGGACCCAACTAACCCCCTCAGCCCTTCACCGTGAGCCGGCTGCACGAGATGCAGCCGGTCTCCAAACTGCGCTAAGGAAACATCTATACACGCTCGTGCTCCACACCCTTCACGCCCTTACCCTCGTGTCCCGCCCCGATACAAAATGGCGGGACCTCCTGCCACCTTGGAGGGTGAGGAGCCCCGGTGGGCCAGCCTATGTTCCACCTTGGTCCCGAGGCCCGCCGGGGATGTCAGTTGGCTGCTCCTTCATGGAGCCGTGAGCACGGGCGTGTTCTTGGCGCGGTTCACCTCAATCCCAGACACCTGCCCCTTTTGCGGCGTGAGGGATACCCTGGCACACACGTACCTGGAGTGTGCCAGGCTGCAGCCCCTATTCCGGCTCCTCACCAATATTTTATTACGTTTTTGGTTGCACTTCTCCCCTCACCTTCTCATTTATGCACTCCCTATCCGTGGCCCCACAAAGTCACGGGATCTCCTGGTCAACCTCCTCCTGGCCCTAGCTAAAATGGCCATCTACAAAACCAGAGTGAGGAGGTTGGCCGATGGAGTCTCCTGTGACTGTGGGGCCTATTTCCGATCCTCGGTCCGTTCACGTATCCGGGCAGAGTTCCTCTGGGCGGCGTCCTCTGACTCCCTTGATGCCTTTGAGGAGCAGTGGGCGCTGTCCGGGGTTCTCTGCTCGGTGTCCCCGTCCGGTTCCCTTCGTTTGACCCTTTGACCGCACTCCTGTCCCTGTTATTTCATTACTTGTCCCCCGGAATCATTTGCTATCCAGGTCCTGTGGACCCCCCTTTTAGGCTGAGGGGGATCCTTTAGCAGTGGAGGGGCCTCGCTCGCCCACTTCCCGGATCCCAATAGGATGTTGATAGGTTCTAGACCCGCCCATGTTTCTAACGCAACCCTCCCCCCACAACTCCAGCTGCAGTACGAGGGCGGGGCCAGGGGCTGCACGGGGCTGGGGGCGGGGCCAGGGGCTGCACGGGGCTGAGGAGGGGCCAGGGGCTGCACGGGGCTGGGGGCGGGGCCAGGGGCTGCACGGGGCTGAGGAGGGGGCAGGGGCTGCACGGGGGCGGGGCCACGGGCTGCACGGGGCTGAGGAGGGGGCAGGGGCTGCACGGGGGCGGGGCCAGGGGCTGCACGGGGCTGAGGAGGGGCCAGGGGCTGCACGGGGCTGGGGGCGGGGCCAGGGGCTGCACGGGGGCGGGGCCACGGGCTGCACGGGGCTGAGGAGGGGGCAGGGGCTGCACGGGGCGGGGCCAGGGGCTGCACGGGGCTGAGGAGGGGGCAGGGGCTGCACGGGGGCGGGGCCAGGGGCTGCACGGGGCTGGGGGCGGGGCCAGGGGCTGCACGGGGCTGAGGAGGGGGCAGGGGCTGCACGGGGCTGGGGGCGGGGCCAGGGGCTGCACGGGGCTGAGGAGGGGGCAGGGGCTGCACGGGGCTGGGGGGCGGGCTGGCTGCACGGGGCTGAGGAGGGGCCAGGGGCTGCACGGGGCTGAGGAGGGGGCTGGGCTGCACGGGGGCGGGGCCAGGGGCTGCACGGGGCTGAGGAGGGGGCAGGGGCTGCACGGGGCTGGGGGCGGGGCCAGGGGCTGCACGGGGCTGAGGAGGGGGCAGGGGCTGCACGGGGGCGGGGCCAGGGGCTGCACGGGGCTGAGGAGGGGGCAGGGGCTGCACGGGGGCGGGGCCAGGGGCTGCACGGGGCTGAGGAGGGGGCAGGGGCTGCACGGGGCTGGGGGCGGGGCCAGGGGCTGCACGGGGCTGAGGAGGGGGCAGGGCTGCACGGGGCTGGGGGCGGGGCCAGGGGCTGCACGGGGCTGAGGAGGGGGCAGGGGCTGCACGGGGCTGGGGGCGGGGCCAGGGGCTGCACGGGGCTGAGGAGGGGGCTGGGGCTGCCCGGGGCGGGGGGCGGGGCCGGGGGCTGCACGGGGCTGAGGAGGGGCCAGGGGCTGCACGGGGCTGAGGAGGGGGCTGGGCTGCATGGGGGCGGGGCCAGGGGCTGCACGGGGCTGAGGAGGGGGCAGGGGCTGCACGGGGGCGGGGCCAGGGGCTGCACGGGGCTGAGGAGGGGGCAGGGGCTGCACGGGGCTGGGGGCGGGGCCAGGGGCTGCACGGGGCTGAGGAGGGGGCAGGGGCTGCACGGGCTGGGGGCGGGGCCAGGGGCTGCACGGGGCTGAGGAGGGGGCAGGGGCTGCCCGGGATGGGGGCGGGGCCAGGGGCTGCACGGGGCTGAGGAGGGGGGCTGGGCTGCACGGGGCTGAGGAGGGGGCAGGGGCTGCACGGGGCTGGGGGCGGGGCCAGGGGCTGCACGGGGCTGAGGATGGGGCAGGGGCTGCACGGGGCTGGGGGCGGGGCCAGGGCTGCACGGGGCTGAGGAGGGGCCAGGGGCTGCACGGGGCTGAGGAGGGGGCTGGGCTGCACGGGGGCGGGGCCAGGGGCTGCACGGGGCTGAGGAGGGGGCAGGGGCTGCACGGGGGCGGGGCCAGGGGCTGCACGGGGCTGAGGAGGGGGCAGGGGCTGCCGGGCTGGGGGCGGGGCCAGGGGCTGCACGGGGCTGAGGAGGGGGCAGGGCTGCACGGGGCTGGGGGCGGGGCCAGGGGCTGCACGGGGCTGAGGAGGGGGCAGGGGCTGCACGGGGCTGGGGGCGGGGCCAGGGGCTGCACGGGGCTGAGGAGGGGGCAGGGGCTGCACGGGGCTGAGGAGGGGGCAGGGGCTGCACGGGGCTGGGGGCGGGGCCAGGGGCTGCACGGGGCTGAGGAGGGGGCAGGGGCTGCACGGGGCTGGGGGCGGGGCCAGGGGCTGCACGGGGGCTGAGGAGGGGCCAGGGGCTGCACGGGGCTGAGGAGGGGGCTGGGCTGCACGGGGGCGGGGCCAGGGGCTGCACGGGGCTGAGGAGGGGGCAGGGGGCTGCACGGGGCTGGGGGCGGGGCCAGGGGCTGCACGGGGCTGAGGAGGGGGCAGGGGCTGCACGGGGCTGGGGGCGGGGCCAGGGGCTGCACGGGGCTGAGGAGGGGGCAGGGGCTTCACGGGGGCGGGGCCAGGGGCTGCACGGGGCTGAGGAGGGGGCAGGGGCTGCACGGGGCTGGGGGCGGGGCCAGGGGCTGCACGGGGCTGAGGAGGGGGCAGGGGCTGCACGGGGGCGGGGCCACGGGCTGCACGGGGCTGAGGAGGGGGCAGGGGCTGCACGGGGCTGGGGGCGGGGCCAGGGGCTGCACGGGGCTGAGGAGGGTGCAGGGGCTGCACGGGGCTGGGGGCGGGGCCAGGGGCTGCACGGGGCTGAGGAGGGGCCAGGGGCTGCACGGGGCTGAGGAGGGGGCTGGGCTGCACGGGGGCGGGGCCAGGGGCTGCACGGGGCTGATGGGGGCAGGGGCTGCACGGGGCTGGGGGAGGGGCCAGGGGCTGCACGGGGCGAGGAGGGGGCAGGGGCTGCACGGGGGCGGGGCCAGGGGCTGCACGGGGCTGAGGAGGGGGCAGGGCTGCACGGGGGCGGGGCCAGGGGCTGCACGGGGCTGAGGAGGGGGCAGGGGCTGCACGGGGCTGGGGGCGGGGCCAGGGGCTGCACGGGGCTGAGGAGGGGGCAGGGGCTGCACGGGGCTGGGGGCGGGGCCAGGGGCTGCACGGGGCTGAGGAGGGGGCAGGGGCTGCACGGGGCTGGGGGCGGGGCCAGGGGCTGCACGGGGCTGAGGAGGGGGCAGGGGCTGCACGGGGCTGGGGGCGGGGCCAGGGGCTGCACGGGGCTGAGGAGGGGCCAGGGGCTGCACGGGGCTGAGGAGGGGGCTGGGCTGCACGGGGGCGGGGCAGGGGCTGCACGGGGCTGAGGAGGGGGCATGGGCTGCACGGGGGCGGGGCCAGGGGCTGCACGGGGCTGAGGAGGGGGCAGGGGCTGCACGGGGCTGTGGGCGGGGCCAGGGGCTGCACGGGGCTGAGGAGGGGGCAGGGGCTGCACGGGCTGGGGGCGGGGCCAGGGGCTGCACGGGGCTGAGGAGGGGGCAGGGGCTGCACGGGGCTGGGCGGGGCCAGGGGCTGCACGGGGCTGAGGGGGCAGGGGCTGCACGGGGCTGGGGGCGGGGCCAGGGGCTGCACGGGGCTGAGGAGGGGGCAGGGGCGGCACGGGGCTGGGGGCGGGGCCAGGGGCTGCACGGGGCTGAGGAGGGGCCAGGGGCTGCACGGGGCTGAGGAGGGGGCTGGGGCTGCACGGGGCTGGGGGCGGGGCCAGGGGCTGCACGGGGCTGAGGAGGGGGCAGGGGCTGCACGGGGGCGGGGCCAGGGGCTGCACGGGGCTGAGGAGGGGGCAGGGGCTGCACGGGGCTGAGGAGGGGGCAGGGGGCTGCACGGGGCTGGGGGCGGGGCCAGGGGCTGCACGGGGCTGAGGAGGGGCCAGGGGCTGCACGGGGCTGAGGAGGGGGCAGGGCTCGACGGGGGCGGGGCCAGGGCTGCACGGGGCTGAGGAGGGGGCAGGGCTGCACGGGGCTGGGGGCGGGCCAGGGGCTGCACGGGGCTGAGGAGGGGGCAGGGGCTGCACGGGGCTGGGGCGGGGCCAGGGGCTGCACGGGGCTGAGGAGGGGGCAGGGGCTGCACGGGGCTGGGGCGGGGCCATGGCTGCACGGGGGAGGAGGGGCAGGGGCTGCACGGGGCTGGGGGGGCGGGCCAGGGCGCACGGGGCTGAGGGGGGGTGGGCTGCACGGGGGCGGGGCCAGGGCTGCACGGGCTGAGGGGGGGGCAGGGGCTGCACGGGGGCGGGGCCAGGGCTGCACGGGGCTGAGGAGGGGGCTGGGGCTGCCGGGGGGGGGGCGGGGCCAGGGGCTGCACGGGGCTGAGGAGGGGCAGGGGCGCACGGGGCTGGGGGCGGGGCCAGGGGCTGCACGGGGCTGAGGAGGGGGCAGGGGCTGCACGGGGCTGAGGAGGGGGCGGGGCTGCACGGGGCGGGGCCAGGGGCTGCACGGGGCTGAGGAGGGGGCAGGGGCTGCACGGGGGCGGGGCCAGGGGCTGCACGGGGCTGAGGAGGGGGCAGGGGCTGCACGGGGCTGGGGAGGGGCCAGGGGCTGCACGGGGCTGAGGAGGGGGCAGGGGCTGCACGGGGCTGGGGGCGGGGCAGGGGCTGCACGGGGCTGAGGAGGGGGCAGGGGCTGCACGGGGCTGGGGGCGGGCCAGGGGCTGCCCGGGGCTGAGGAGGGGGCAGGGGCTGCACGGGGCTGGGGGCGGGGCCAGGGGCTGCACGGGGCTGAGGAGGGGGCAGGGGCTGCACGGGGCTGGGGGCGGGGCCAGGGGCTGCACGGGGCTGAGGAGGGGGCAGGGGCTGCACGGGGCTGGGGGCGGGGCCAGGGGCTGCACGGGGCTGAGGAGGGGGCAGGGGCTGCACGGGGCTGGGGGCGGGGCCAGGGGCTGCACGGGGCTGAGGAGGGGGCTGGGCTGCACGGGGGCGGGGCCAGGGGCTGCACGGGGCTGAGGAGGGGGCAGGGGCTGCACGGGGGCGGGGCCAGGGGCTGCACGGCTGGAGAGGGGGCAGGGGCTGCACGGGCTGGGGGCGGGCCAGGGCTGCAACGGCTGAGGAGGGGGCAGGCTGCACGGGGCTGGGGGGGGCCAGGGGCTGCACTGGGGCTGAGGAGGGGCAGGGGCTGCACGGGGCTGGGGCGGGGCCAGGGGCTGCACGGGGCTGAGGAGGGGGCATGGGCTGCACGGGGCTGGGGGCGGGCCAGGGGCTGCACGGGGCTGAGGAGGGGCCAGGGGCTGCACGGGCTGAGAGGGGGCTGGGCTGCATGGGGGCGGGCCAGGGGCTGCACGGGCGAGGAGGGGGGCAGGGGCTGCACGGGGTCGGGGCCAGGGCTGCACGGGGCTGAGGAGGGGGCAGGGGCTGCACGGGCTGGGGGCGGGGCCAGGGCTGCACGGGCTGAGGAGGGGGCAGGGGCTGCACGGCTGGGGGCGTGGGCCAGGGCTGCACGGGCTAGGGGGGGCAGGGGCTGCACGGGGCTGGGGGCGGGGCCAGGGGCTGCACGGGGCTGAGGAGGGGCAGGGGCTGCACGGGGCTGAGGAGGGGCAGGGGCTGCACGGGGCTGGGGGCGGGGCCAGGGGCTGCACGGGGCTGAGGAGGGGGCAGGGGCTGCACGGGGCTGGGGGCGGGGCCGGGCTGCACGGGGCTGGGGAGGGGCCAGGGGCTGCACGGGGCTGAGGAGGGGGCTGGGCTGCACGGGGGCGGGGCCAGGGGCTGCACTGGGCTGAGGAGGGGCAGGGGCTGCACGGGGCGGGGCCAGGGGCTGCACGGGGCTGAGGAGGGGGCAGGGGCTGCACGGGGCTGGGCGGGGCCAGGGGCTGCACGGGGCTGAGGAGGGGGCAGGGGCTGCACGGGGCGGGGGGGGGCCAGGGCTGCACGGGGCTGAGGAGGGGGCAGGGGCTGCACGGGGCTGGGGGCGGGGCCAGGGGCTGCACGGGGCTGAGGAGGGGGCAGGGGCTGCACGGGGCTGAGGAGGGGGCAGGGGCTGCACGGGGCTGGGGGCGGGGCCCGGGGCTGCACGGGGCTGAGGAGGGGGCAGGGGCTGCACGGGGCTGGGGGCGGGGCAGGGGCTGCACGGGGCTGAGGAGGGGCCAGGGGCTGCACGGGGCTGAGGAGGGGGCTGGGCTGCACGGGGGCGGGGCCAGGGGCTGCACGGGGCTGAGGAGGGGGCAGGGGCTGCACGGGGCTGGGGCGGGGCCAGGGGCTGCACGGGGCTGAGGAGGGGGCAGGGCTGCACGGGCTGGGGGCGGGCCGGGGCTGCCGGGCTGAGGGGGGGGCAGGGGCTGCACGGGGGCGGGGCCAGGGGCTGCACGGGCTGAGGAGGGGGCAGGGGCTGCACGGGGCTGGGGCGGGGCCAGGGGCTGCACGGGCTGAGGAGGGGGCAGGGGCTGCACGGGGGCGGGGCCACGGGCGCACGGGGCTGAGGAGGGGGCAGGGGCTGCACGGGCTGGGGGCGGGGCCAGGGGCTGCACGGGGCTGAGGAGGGGGCAGGGGCTGCACGGGGCTGGGGCGGGGCCAGGTGCCACGGGATGAGGAGGGGCCAGGGGCTGCACGGGGCTGAGGAGGGGGCTGGGCTGCACCGGGGGCGGGGCCGGGGCTGCACGGGGCTGAGGAGGGGCAGGGGCTGCACGGGGCTGGGGGCGGGGCCAGGGCTGCACGGGGCTGAGGGAGGGGGCAGGGGCTGCACGGGGCGGGGCCAGGGGCTGCACGGGGCTGAGGAGTGGGCAGGGGCTGCACGGGGCGGGGCAGGGGCTGCACGGGGCTGAGGAGGGGGCAGGGGCTGCACGGGGCTGGGGGCGGGGCCAGGGGCTGCACGGGGCTGAGGAGGGGGCAGGGGCTGCACGGGGCGGGGGGCGGGGCAGGGGCTGCACGGGCTGAGGAGGGGCAGGGGCTGCACGGGCTGGGCGGGGCCAGGGCTGCACGGGGCTGAGGAGGGGGCAGGGGCTGCACGGGCTGGTCGTGGCCAGCAGGGGCTGCCGGGGCTGAGGAGGGGCCAGGGGCTGCACGGGGCGAGGAGGGGCTGGGCTGCACGGGGGCGGGCCGGGCTGCACGGGGCTGACGGGCTCAGGGGGCAGGGGGCTGCAACGGGGGCGGGCCCGGGCTGCACGGGGCCTGAGGAGGGGGGCAGGGGATGCACGGGGGGGGCGGGGCCAGGGCTGCACAGGCTGAGGGGGGCGGGGGCAGGGGCTGCACGGGGCTGGGGGGGGCCAGGGGCTGCACGGGGCTGAGGAGGGGGCAGGGGCTGCACGGGGCTGGGGGCGGGGCCAGGGGCTGCACGGGGCGGAGGAGGGGGCAGGGGCTGCACGGGGCTGGGGGCGGGGCCAGGGGCTGCACGGGGCTGAGGAGGGGGCAGGGGCTGCACGGGGGCTGGGGGCGGGGCCAGGGGCTGCACGGGGCTGAGGAGGGGCCAGGGGCTGCACGGGGCTGAGGAGGGGGCAGGGGCTGCACGGGGCGGGGGGCGGGCCAGGGGCTGCACGGGGCTGAGGAGGGGGCAGGGGCTGCACGGGGGCGGGGCCAGGGGCTGCACGGGGCTGAGGAGGGGGCAGGGGCTGCACGGGGCTGAGGAGGGGGCAGGGGCTGCACGGGGCTGGGGGCGGGGCCAGGGGCTGCACGGGGCTGAGGAGGGGCCAGGGGCTGCACGGGGCTGAGGAGGGGGCTGGGCTGCACGGGGGCGGGGCCAGGGGCTGCACGGGGCTGAGGAGGGGGCAGGGGCTGCACGGGGCTGGGGGCGGGGCCAGGGGCTGCACGGGGCTGAGGAGGGGGCAGGGGCTGCACGGGGCTGGGGGCGGGGCCAGGGGCTGCACGGGGCTGAGGAGGGGGGCAGGGGCTGCACGGGGCTGGGGGCGGGGCCAGGGGCTGCACGGGGCTGAGGAGGGGGCAGGGGCTGCACGGGGCTGGGGGCGGGGCCAGGGGCTGCACGGGGCTGAGGAGGGGGCTGGGCGGCACGGGGGCGGGGCCAGGGGCTGCACGGGGCTGAGGAGGGGGCAGGGGCTGCACGGGGGCGGGGCCAGGGGCTGCACGGGGCTGAGGAGGGGGCAGGGGCTGCACGGGGCTGGGGGCGGGGCCAGGGGCTGCACGGGGCTGAGGAGGGGGCAGGGGCTGCACGGGGCTGGGGGCGGGGCCAGGGGCTGCACGGGGCTGAGGAGGGGGCAGGGGCTGCACGGGGCTGAGGAGGGGGCTGGGCTGCACGGGGGCGGGGCCAGGGGCTGCACGGGGCTGAGGAGGGGGCAGGGGCTGCACGGGGGGGGGGCCAGGGGCTGCACGGGGCTGAGGAGGGGGGCAGGGGCTGCACGGGGCTGGGGGCGGGGCCAGGGGCTGCACGGGGCTGAGGAGGGGGCAGGGGCTGCACGGGGCTGGGGGCGGGGCCAGGGGCTGCACGGGGCTGAGGAGGGGGCAGGGGCTGCACGGGGCTGGGGGCGGGGCCAGGGGCTGCACGGGGCTGAGGAGGGGGCAGGGGCTGCACGGGGCTGGGGGCGGGGCCAGGGGCTGCACGGGGCTGAGGAGGGGGCAGGGGCTGCACGGGGCTGGGGGCGGGGCCAGGGGCTGCACGGGGCTGAGGAGGGGGCAGGGGCTGCACGGGGCGGGGGCGGGGCCAGGGGCTGCACGGGGCTGAGGAGGGGGCAGGGGCTGCACGGGGCTGGGCGGGGCCAGGGGCTGCACGGGGCTGAGGAGGGGGCTGGGCTGCACGGGGGCGGGGCCAGGGCTGCACGGGGCTGAGGAGGGGGCAGGGGCTGCACGGGGGCGGGGCCAGGGGCTGCACGGGGCTGAGGAGGGGGCAGGGGCTGCACGGGGCTGGGGGCGGGGCCAGGGGCTGCACGGGGCTGGGGGCGGGGCCAGGGGCTGCACGGGGCTGAGGAGGGGGCTGGGCTGCACGGGGGCGGGGCCAGGGGCTGCACGGGGCTGGGAGGGGGCAGGGGCTGCACGGGGGCGGGGCCAGGGGCTGCACGGGGCTGAGGAGGGGGCAGGGGCTGCACGGGGCTGGGGGCGGGGCCAGGGGCTGCACGGGGCTGAGGAGGGGGCAGGGGCTGCACGGGGCTGGGGGCGGGGCCAGGGGCTGCACGGGGCTGAGGAGGGGGCAGGGGCTGCACGGGGCTGGGGGCGGGGCCAGGGGCTGCACGGGGCTGAGGAGGGGGCAGGGGCTGCACGGGGGGGGGCGGGGCCAGGGGCTGCACGGGGCTGAGGAGGGGGCAGGGGCTGCACGGGGCTGGGGGCGGGGCCAGGGGCTGCACGGGGCTGAGGAGGGGGCAGGGGCTGCACGGGGCTGGGGCGGGGCCAGGGGCTGCACGGGGCTGAGGAGGGGGCTGGGCTGCACGGGGGCGGGGCCAGGGGCTGCACGGGGCTGAGGAGGGGGCAGGGGCTGCACGGGGGCGGGGCCAGGGGCTGCACGGGGCTGAGGAGGGGGCAGGGGCTGCACGGGGCTGGGGGCGGGGCCAGGGGCTGCACGGGGCTGGGGGCGGGGCCAGGGGCTGCACGGGGCTGAGGAGGGGGCTGGGCTGCACGGGGGCGGGGCCAGGGGCTGCACGGGGCTGAGGAGGGGGCAGGGGCTGCACGGGGGGGGGGCCAGGGGCTGCACGGGGCTGAGGAGGGGGCAGGGGCTGCACGGGGGCTGGGGGCGGGGCCAGGGGCTGCACGGGGCTGAGGAGGGGGCTGGGCTGCACGGGGGCGGGGCCAGGGGCTGCACGGGGCTGAGGAGGGGGCAGGGGCTGCACGGGGGCGGGGCAAGGGGCTGCACGGGGCTGAGGAGGGGGCAGGGGCTGCACGGGGCTGGGGGCGGGGCCAGGGGCTGCACGGGGCTGAGGAGGGGGCAGTCAGGCCAACCTCCCCCCAGACCCCGCCCCTCAACCTCGACGCCGGCCGGTGAAGCGGGGCTCGGGGGGCGGAGCGCCGAGGGGCGGGGCGGGCGGCGGAGTGAGTCAGAGCCGTGTGACTCCACGCACGGTCGGCCCGGGCAGCTCGGATCCCTCCCCCAGGTAAAGTAGTGCCTGAGGACCCCCCCCGCCCGGCTCACGGGTCCTGCAGCCCCAGCGCCGGCCGATGCGATAGGGCGGCGGCCGCGTCCCGCTCCTGCGGACCGCTCCGCCGCCGGCGGTGCTGAGGCGGCGCCGCCGCCATTTTGGCGGCTGGCTCCTGCCGCGGGGACCGGCGGGTGAGTGGGGGCCGCGGGCGGTTGCGCCGCCAGGGCTCGGATCGCGTCCTCCGGGTCCGTCTGACAGAGACCCCGGCTCGGCCCCCCTTTGCCGCCCCTGCCCTGCCGGCTGGGTCCGGCGCCGGTCCGGGGATGGGAAACGTGTCAAAGGCCTGCGGGCCAAGAGAGGCCGCCCGCCCGCCCCTTGGCCGAGTCCTGGCGCTGGAGGTCTGGGCCAGGGCGCTGTGTTTGTACCGCGCCTAGCACCGGGGGCCTTGGGATCGCCGCAGCAGCAAGGGCAGGGCTCCTACTGAGGGCGCACAGGCTGCGTTTGGGTCGTGGAGGTCGCCGACCTTCCCCTGCCCGCGCCCAGCCACGGGTCTGTAGTGCTCGCGCTCCGCCGAAGGTTGTCGGGCAAGAGGCTGAGCGGGGTCCGCGTTCCTCCGAGTAATGACTGTTCTGTGTGTTCCCGGCCCGAGCAGCACCACTGCTCTCTTCCCTGTTTGGCAAAAGAAAAGGAGGACTTGTGGCACCTGAGAGACTAACAAATTTATTAGAGCATAAGCTTTCGTGGGCTACAGCCCACTTCATCGGATGCATTTGGTGGAAAATACAGAGGGGAGATTGATATACACAATCTCGTATCAATCTCTTATCAATCTCCCTTCTGTATTTTTCACCAAATGCATCCGATGAAGTGAGCTGTAGCTCACGAAAGCTTATGCTCTAATAAACTTGTTAGTCTCTAAGGTGCCACCAGTCCTCCTTTTCTTTTTGCGAATACAGACTAACACGGCTGCTACTCTGTTCCCTGTTTGGCTTTCCCTGCTCTCTTACCTTCCAGCTGCTAAAGTCGGGTTCATGCATCAGATGATTTAGTTGCATAATGTTAAACTAAGCTAGTAAAACCAGAACGGTAGAATATTCTTGTACTAGTAGGGAATAATATTTCAGATTTTTTTGAGATCACTCCAAGATTGGTTAAGCAGATGACTTTACACTCTTAGCCATCTTTTCTACTTGTTTATCACTTAAAATTTTTGTTTTAATTTACATTTTAAGATATTCAAGGTAGGGTCTCATCTTCATTTGTATGTAAAGCGCATGCATACTACTTATGAAACTCTAGATAAGTCTTAAACATTTTACATATATTAACCTTCCATTGAATACATCTGCATCTGGGATGGAACATGCCTGCAGTTTTGCATCACCTACACAAGAGTTTTAAATGTGATTAATTGTTGGACACTTCATTACCAAAAGCTATTGACAGATTTGAGAGACTGTAGAGAAGAGCGTAAAAGTAAAGGAGATGAAGTGATTTGAGGAAATGCGGAATGAGCTACATGTGTGTATGTTGGCTAATTGATAAGTAAGTAGTGGGAGGGAACATGAGTCTACAAGCATGTGGCAAGGGTAAACATCAAGGAGGAAATGAAATTATTTAAAGAGGTGAAAAGGGATTCATGAGTGATGTAATGAAACTGAGAAAAAAAATTGTTGACTGTGTATTGTATTGTATTGACAATAACATTAAGATATGTTAGATTGTGGAATAGTCTAATAGGTAGAAGCCTAATTTTCCCATATTTTAATCTGAAATGGACAATTAATCCAGACTACATAAATGTAGGGACCAATCTTTAACAAATTGAGGGATGGATAAAATGACTTACAGTAACTAACCAATGCTTATTCCTAGCAATCCATAATGTCTAGAGACCCTGTCAACTGAAACACAGCATCTGTCTGAACACTTTTACTACTATTAGTGTAAGTAACATTAAAATAATATAACTCAAGGATTCCCAAACTTTAATAGCAGGAATCACCCACTCTCATTTGCAACCCTATAAAATTGTTTACATGTAAAAGTAATATTAGAAAGGTATTGTAGTCTAGCCATCTTCTAATACAGTGTAGCATCTGGAAATGAGGCATCTAGCACCATGTGACCAGCCAGCTCTCTGGGTCATCAGCAACCTCTGTTATAACTGAAAAAGATTAAAGGGGAAAAATTAATTTTACTTTGTGTGTTTAATAGTCACTTTCACTCTTGCCCTTGTTTTTGTGGGCTTTTCACATGCAGTAGGGAAGAGGAAAAATATCTTTAGGGGTAGGAAAATGTGTCTGCAAAATGACAAAATTTGGATGCCTATGACCTGAGCCTCCTTTTAACTGTTTTTTAAATTGGCTAGATTTCAATTTGATATTGTCCATGTGTCAAGGTTCCTTCTCCACTCTGAACTCTAGGGTACAGAAGTGGGGACCTGCATGAAAGACCCCCTAAGCTTATTCTTACCAGCTTAGGTTAAAAACTTCCCCAAGGTACGAACTTTGCCTTGTCCTTGAACCCTATGCTGCCCCCCCGAAGCGTGTTAAAGAACACGAAAAGAGCCCACTTGGAGACGTCTTTCCCCCAAGCCCTACACCCCCTTTCCTGGGGAAGGCTTGATAAAAATCCTCACCAATTTGTACAGGTGAACACAGACCCAAACCCTTGGGTCTTAAGAACAATGAAAAATCAATCAGGTTCTTAAAAGAAGAATTTTAATTAAAGAAAAGGTAAAAGAATCACCTCTGTAAAACCAGGATGGTAAACACCTTACAGGGTAATCAGATTCAAAACATAGAGAATCCCTCTAGGCAAAACCTTAAGTTACAAAAAGACACAAAAACAGGAATATACAGTCCATTCAGTACAGCTTATTTTACCAGCCATTAAACAAAAGGAAATCTAATGCATTTCTAGCTAGATTACTTACTAACTAACAGTCTTCAGAGTAGCAGCTGTTAGTTAAATTAACAAATAAATTTGTTAGTCTCTAAGGTGCCACAAGTACTCCTTAACTAACAGTTGTAAGGCTGCATTCCTGATCTGTTCCCAGCAAAAGCATCACACAGATGGACCCTTTGTTTCCCCCCTTCCAGCTTTGAAGTATCTTGTTTCCTCATTGGTCATTTTGGTCAGGTGTCAGCGAGGTTATCTTAGCTTCTTAACCCTTTACAGATGAAAGAGTTTTTCCTCAGGCCAGGAGGAATTTTATATCACTGTATACAGAAAGTGGTTACCTTCCCTTTATTTTTATGATACCGTGTAATAAGCCATTGCTGCTTACATAGTGTAATGTCTTACTGTGGTGACAATGGAAGAAACTGATTTAACATATTACACTGAAAAGGATCCATGGTTAAAATTGTCAAAAGTGCCTAAGAGACCGAGGAGCCAGATCAATGGCATTTAAGCACCTAAATATTGTAGTTTAGTTTTTGAAAAATTTACTCATCATTTAATCTGTCTATTTTAAGGTTTTATAGTATAGCTGGTTGTTACAGTAACTGAGCACCTTCCATATAATATAAATAGCAAAGTTCCTAGTGGACTGGTTCCTCCTCCCTATTGGAGGTAAAGCCTGCTTGCGGTGCTTTTTTTTTTTTATTTGTCTGTTAAGAGTCAGGCTTGCTATGGTGCAAAGGTTTTTTTCAAAGAGGAGATTTTGCAGCATCTCCTAAAGATGGTCAGACTGAATTGCCTAGTTCATCTAAATAATAAAACGGTTTGGGCACTTTGCTTGTAAAGCAGATGGCAGTACGTTCAACTGTAAGTTTAAAACAAGTGTAAACTTAATTTTACATTTGATATTTTTAATTTATTTTACAATATTGGTTTGTATCCATTGTGGGAGTTGCACCTAGTGGGATAATAGGCAGGTGCTAAAACAGGAGGAATTACCCTTTGAGCTGCAGAGACAGTTTATTGCCTTGTTCCTTGAAATCTGACCCATGCCGTGCTTTTAAAAAAGTTCAGAATTTGAAACTTTGGCAGTTGGGAAACTATGCAAATCTTCTAAGTATGTATACCACCTCATCACTATTGGACAAGAGGTTTCTGTTAAAATATCAGAAGCTTGAGTTCAGGTCTTAATGGAATAATCAGTGTGAGAAACTAGAAAATGTGTAAATCCCTCTACATACTTAGGGGAAAGAGCAGTAAAAGCCATGAATCCCCTTTACAGCATTATAAATGATGCAGGCCTTTAAGCTTGGCCTTGTGTGAGAAAGGAAGGAGTAAGAACAGCAAAATAAGGATAATGGACTTGAAAAAAGCAGACTTTAACAAACAAAGGGATCTGGCAGAAAAAATTCCATGGGAGGAAAATCCAAGGAGTTTAGTTTTTTTTTTTTTTTCCTCCTGCTGATAATAGCCTCTTACTCCACCTTTTCATGTTCTCTCTGTGTGTGTGTGTGTGTGTGTGTGTGTATCTTCTTACTATATGTTCCATTCTGTGCATCCAATGAAGTGGGCTGTAGCCCACGAAAGCTTATGCTCAAATAAATTTGTTAGCCTCTGAGGTGCCACAAGTACTCCTGTTCTTTTTGCGATACAGACTAACACGGCTGCTACTCTGAAATAAGGAGTTTAGGAGAGCTTTCAGTTTATCAAGAAGATCATATTAAAGGCACAACTGGAAATTATCTCGGTGCAAAAGAAAGACAGGAAGGTAGTAAGAGGCCAAATATTGCTCCATCAGGAGCTCTTTAATGACCTGAAATCAAAAAGGAATCCTACAAAAAGTGGAAATGTGAACCAAAAAGGGCTGTTGTAAAGAGAACAGTGATCCATGTCCACTGAAGGCAGGTCAAGGAGTTGTGGGCTGTGTTCCCTCTAAGCTGTGCAATCGAATGGCTGCCCAGGAGTGATTCAAGTGCTGTGCACTTGATTAGCAGAGCTGCACATATCCGGCAGCATGTGTTCAGCTGCTCTCCCCCTGCTGTTTTGCTGCAATGTTGCTCTGCCTTCTGCTTTGGAGCCCCTGGCCAGCTGCTCCTGGGACCCTCCTGCTGGCTGTGCTGAGTGGGGGGGGGAAAGGGTGTGTGGATGTCAAGGTGTCCCACTCCCCCTGCCCCGTACCCTATCTCTGTAGAGCAGGGGAGAGGGGACAGGGGCTCTGGAACAATTTTTATAGTGGAGGTGCTGAGAGCCATTGAACCAAACTCTAAACCCTGTATATAATAGAAACCATTTCAAGTCAGGGAGTGCTGCAGCACCCCCCACACCCTTAGTTCCAGCACCTATGGTCAGGGCTCAGGAGTCGAAGCAGGAGAGAGCTGCTGCAGTCTGAGGTCTGAACAAGCCTTCTGGGCAGTGAGTGAGGGCCTTAGAGACAACACACACCATATCTCTCACTGGCTCCCCCTACCCATGTACCCCGTCTCTGCAAAGCGGGGGGGGGGGGGGGACAGGGCTCAAGAGCAGGAGAACTTTCAGCGAGAGTGCCTTAAAGAGACTGTGCACGGCATCTCTCAGAAACTTCCCCAGCAGCCAGCGTGTGCGTGCGCGCTCTCTCTCTCTTTCACTAACACACACGCATACTTGTATTGTTACATCTTAGTACTTCCTGCAATGTGCGTATATTCTCTGAAATTTTAGTCTTTCAAAGTGTGTTTTAGGTTTTTTGACTGGTCTATGCATTTCTCATAGATATTAATATTATTATTATTAAGGTCAGAAGGGACCATTATGATCATCTAGTCTGATCTCCTGCACAATGGAGGCCACAGAATCTCACCCACCCACTCCTGCAATAAACCTCTCACCTATGTCTGAGCTACTGAAGTTCTCAAATCAAATTCTCTCTTACAATTACATTTAATTCTTTCAGTAGTGAGTTCTAAAATGCCTAACCTCTCCTGGCTGGAGTAATT
Organism: Dermochelys coriacea; assembly: GCF_009764565.3. Lineage (NCBI taxonomy): Eukaryota > Metazoa > Chordata > Testudines > Dermochelyidae > Dermochelys > Dermochelys coriacea. Next base: position 43,626,414 of record NC_050079.1, on the reverse strand, counting down.
ATCCCTATGGTTACTTTTTAAAAATATATATTCTGTCTAGGTTTTTTGTTTCTACTGGTGGCGCACCTCCACACATTACCTCGGTAAACAGAACAAAATTTATTCCACACATGGATGTCATGGGCGTAATTTGCAGCGAGAGAAATATAGGAAAATCTTTCTAACAGTTGGGGTAATTAAGCTCTGGAACAGGCTTCCAAGGGAGGCTGTAGAATCCCCTTCACTGGAGGTTTTTAAGAGCAGGAGTGGCCTAGGTTTACTTGGTCCTGCCTCAGCACAGGCAGCTTCCAGCCCTACATTTCTATGATTCTGTGACCTGTTCCCTTCCTCACAAAGATGCTGTGGAGAGTGTGAGGTGCTCAGATGCTGCAGGGATGGGGGGTATATAAGATAGATAAAGATTGTTGTGGACCTGGCATCATAATGTAATACTTTCCTTAAAGAAAGGAATATCTATTTGATTGTTTGCCTATTCCTGAGGTAAGAGTGCTCTCTGCTCCCTCAAACATCTTACACTTTATAGGTGCTAGTGCTGTGAATATGAAATATATTTGTATTACAGTAGTGCTTGGTGGCCTCATTGTACTTGACACTGTACAAACATGGAGTACGAGAAGACCCTGTCCAAAGGGTTTACAACAGAAGTGGGCAAACTATGGCCTGCGGGCCACATCTGGCCCGTGGGACTGTCCTTCCCCTGCCCCTGAGCTTCTGTCCGGGAGGCTTGCCCCTGGCCCCTCCCCTACTGTTTCCCCTCCCCTGTAGCCATGCTCAGAGTGGCATGGTAAGGGGGCTACGGCGCACGTGCAGTGGTGAAGAGGTTGAGTAGGGGGTCCTAGGAGGGGGTGGTTAGGGGTGGGGAGTCCTGGGGGGGCAGGGGATGGTTGGATGGGGAGGTCAGCGGTTGGGGAACAGGGGGAGTTGGATAGGGGGTGGGGTCCTGCGGGGCCTGTCAGGGGGTGGGGGCGTGGATAGGTCTGGGCAGTCGGGACAGGGAGCAGGGGGGTTGACTGTCTCCCTTAGAACCCCCAACCCATCCAACAGGTGGGAAGGGGGTGGGGGCAGGGCTGTTTTTGGGGTACAGCCTTCCCTACCTGGCCCTCCATACAGCTTCACACCCAGATTGGCCAAAAAGTTTTCTCATCCCTGGTTTACAATCTACATAGATAAAATAAAGGGTGGAAGAGAGAAATCACTGGACGGTACCTTTGTTCTTAGGACTTCCTTATTTTTTTATTTCTTTAGCCTCGTGTGTGCAGCATTTTATAGGCAACAAGAAAGGCAAGTCCCTGGGCAGTTTACACTCTAAATTAGATGTGATATAGCAAGGGGTTGTGTTAAACCAGTGTTGAAGAATAGGATGGGAGTGCAAGGCTTGTAAGCTGTCTGGTTTGTATTGCCTTAGTCTCTGTCCCTGCTTTGGAATATGGCTAGTTGGAATCCTAGCTGAGTAGAGCACAGAGATGCTATTGTGACAGGATGGCAAGGCTTCCTGGCACTTATGCTACTTGCTGTTTATTTGACTTCCATTAAATGCAAAACCGTACGTTAAAAAAACATTGCTGCCCCTTTCTTCTCCACCCTGCATTGTTTTCAGTGATGAGGGCTCCTCCCTTCCCTACAGGAAAAGGAGCAGCAGCCCTAGTGCTGCTCTACTTCTCCTGCAAGGGAACTGGCCAGGGGTATAGGTGTAGTATGTATAAAACCAAGCTGATCCACTTGCCTGTCAAGAGTTTTCATGCCATCTGTGCTTGTACAAATCTCACCCATAATGTTGCTGTTTTTATTAAAATTTTCTGGTTTGAAAAAGCAAAATGAGTGATCAAAACCTGTTCACTGTTCATGGTTCCAATAAAGTGAGCTGTAGCTCACGAAAGCTTATGCTCAAATAAATTTGTTAGGCTCTAAGGTGCCACAAGTACTCCTTTTCTTTTTTGTTCACTCACTGACATCTTTACTTGAATGTATTTGGATAGCTGCACCCAATGTGGTTCTTACATCAGGAAGATAAATAGTGTTTGCTTTGTTCTGGACACTGTTTTTGCTTGTCAGTAAACTCATTTTGCAACCATTTTTTTCCCCTGTGTGGCAAAGCCATATTCTTCATAGCCTGAAGGGGCAGGCAAACTTTGAACCTTTTTAAAATAACTTTGTTATCCAAGTGCAAAAAAAAAGTTGAAATGTCTTGTGTGAAAACTGATTCCCAACCTGACCACCTAAATAACAGCAAAAAAGATGCTGTACCAACTCTTTTGAACAAACTCCCTTCTGCCCTGAGACACAGCATAAGAAGTCTCAGCCCAAAGAGTAGTTTTTCTGGCAAGTTGTTTGCCTGAAAATAGGGGCTTAGACTTTAAGTTCTTCCTAATGTTTAACTTCTCACACTTGCATTATTGTTCCCATCCAAAAACACGTCATATGAAAGTTATGGTTATGTAACTAAGTACAAACACTATGAAGAATTTTACCATGATTAAAAATCTGTACGTAAAAGAATGGATATAAGAGAATGTATGAACTTCAAGGGATTTGGTCTTAAAGATGTCAGTTTTTATTATATTTAATTTCGTACCTGACTTTCACATCTATGCTTGTGAAAATTCTCATTAGACATTCCAGAAACAACCTGTACTGACATAATTACCAATCAACAAACATCACCCTTAGGTTTTTTTAGTTACTTACATTTGTAATCCATGCCACACCCATGGCCATAAAGTCAGAGTGCCTCAATTTAAAAAAAAAAAAAAAAAAAAGTGAAACTCAAAAAAATATACAAGGAAAGAGCAAAATATGTCGCTTAGCAAAGGCAGTGCTCTGACAAAGGGGGAACAAAACTGTACTCATGTTTTGGGGATACTTCGATATGGTTAGGGTTAGAGTTGGCTGCAAGAGTGGTCTTTTGTACAGATCTCACTGTACTTTATATTGAAATATGTTTGTATATATTGCTAATATCTGCAGTAACTATAACTACATATGACAGGTTTCAGAGTAGCAGTCGTGTTAGTCTGTATTCGCAAAAAGAAAAGAAGTACTTGTGGCACCTTAGAGACTAACAAATTTATTAGAGCATAAGCTTTCGTGAGCTACAGCTGAATAAACCGAAATGAAGAAAATACTCTCTGAAGCTGCAGCAGAGGCTACTGCTGTCAAAAGCTGGTTTATCGCTTCAGCAAACTGATTCCAGGTGCTTAGTCAGTCACCAGTTTCAGTGGTTTGATTTTCCTTAAAACTTAGCAGCACACATACTGGTGGAATTTTTTAATTTAAATTTATTTAATAGATTATAGTACGGTTGGGTCTTAGCATAGGCAGTCATAATTTGAAACAGGTTTATATTTAAAAACAAATGTATTTAACTAAAAAAATCAGATTTTGTTTTTAATCCATTTTTATCCACCCGTTATTGTACAATTATATTCTAACTACAAAAGGTGAACATTTCTGATATGTAACTGTTTATAGTACCATAATTACCTTGTACAAATACATTTCAGTAGTATACTAAAGTTTGTTCAATGTGTTAACAAGTGGTCAGTTATTACAAATACAATAAAGAAAAGGAGTACTTATGGCACCTTAGAGACTAACAAATTTATTTGAGCATAAGCTTTCCGTGAGCTACAGCTCACTTCATCGGATGCATTCAGTGGAAAATACAGTGGGGAGATTTATATACACACACAGAGAACATGAAACAATGGGTTTTATCATACACACTGTAAGGAGAGTGAACATCTGAGGAACAGTGGGGGGTGGGGTGGGGGGAGAAATAACATGGGGAAATAGTTTTACTTTATGTAATGACCCATCCATTCCCAGTCTCTATTCAAGCCTAAGTTAATTGTATCCAGTTTGCAAATTAATTCCAATTCAGCAGTCTCTTGTTGGAGTCTGTTTTTGAAGTTTTTTTGTTGAAGGATAGCCAGGTCTCTAATCGTGTGACCGGAGAGATTGAAGTGTTCTCCGACTGGTTTTTGACTGTTATAATTCTTGACGTCTGATTTGTGTCCATTTATTCTTTTACGTAGAGACTGTCCCGTTTGATCAATGTACATGGCAGAGGGCATATATCACATTGGTAGATGCGTAGGTGAACGAGCCTCTGATCGTGTGGCTGATGTGATTAGGCCCTGTGATGGTGTCCCCGAATAGATATGTGGACAGAGTTGGCAACGGGCTTTGTTGCAAGGATAGGTTCCTGGGTTAGTGGTTCTGGTGTGTGGTTGCTGGTGAGTATTTGCTTCAGGTTGGGAGGCTGTCTGTAAGCAAGGACTGGCCTGTCTCCCAAGATCTGTGAGAGTGATGGGTCGTCCTTCAGGATAGGTTGTAGATCCTTGATGATACGTTGGAGAGGTTTCAGTTGGGCGCTGAAGGTGATGGCTAGTGGCGTTTTGTTATTTTCTTTGTTGGCCTGTCCTGTAGTAGGTGACTTCTGGATACTCTTCTGGCTCTGTCAGTCTGTTTCTTCACTTCAGCAGGTGGGTATTGTAGTTGTAGGAATGCATGATAGAGATCTTGTAGGTGTTTGTCTCTGTCTGAGGGGTTGGAGCAAATGCGGTTATATCGTAGAGCTTGGCTGTAGACAATGGATCGTGTGGTGTGATCTGGATGAAAGCTAGAGGCATGTAGGTAGGAATAGCGGTCAGTAGGTTTCCAATATCGGGTGGTGTTTGTGACCATCGCTTATTAGCACCGTAGTGTCCAGGAAGTGGATCTCTTATGTGGACTGGTCCAAGCTGAGGTTGATGGTGGGATGAGAATTGTTGAAATCCTGGTGGAATTCCTCAAGGGCTTCTTTTCCATGGGTCCAGATGATGAAGATGTCATCAATGTAGCGCAAGTAGAGTAGGGGCATTAGGGGACGAGAGCTGAGGAAGCGTTGTTCTAAGTCAGCCATAAAAATGTTGGCATACTGTGGGGCCATGAGGGTACCCATGGTAGTGCCGCTGATTTGAAGGTATACATTGTCCCCAAATGTGAAATAGTTATATGAAGTGAGCTGTAGCTCACGAAAGCTTATGCTCTAATAAATTTGTTACTCTAAGGTGCCACAAGTACTCCTTTTCTTTTTGCGAATACAGACTAACACGGCTGCTACTCTGAAACCTGACATACTATAGTATAGTAAATACTATACTATAGTAAATACTATGTTCAATGTGATTTTTTTCACATCATTTTAAAACAGAGAATGTTTGATCTGCACTGGGAATATAGCTTTTAGCAGCCCTGGGCTTCTCAAACACTTTCTACACGTGGACCGCAATTGATGTAACAATGGTTGTGGACACCTTTGTGTGGTACCATTTTGGATCACACAACATCCTGTGGCTATAGCACCTTTTTATAGGGAGAAGTGATCGTTGGAAAGTATTTTTAAATGTCTAATGAAAATTCAGTATCTCCTTTTGGTCTTCATTCGATCTGGGCTCTGGCACATTCTCTTCCAGTCCCTTACACGCACTTGTAGGCACATGCTTGTAGGCCCTTCTGCATGTTCTTCTCTCTGGTTTCCCCAGGGTGCCCCGCCTCGAATCCTCCTGTTTAGTTATCTGGGTCTGTTCTCTGGACATTCCTCTACCACTTTTGGCGGGCAGCTCATATATCTGTGAATGGTTCCTATTTCTTCTCTTCTTCCTCTTCTGTTGCTGTGACCCCTAGTGGGTGTTACCATACACACTGTAACAAGAGTGGTCAGGTAAGGTGAGCTATTACCAGCAGGAGAGCGGGGTGGGGAGGGAACCTTTTGTAGTGGTAATCAAGGTGGGCCATTTCCAGCAGTTGACAAGAACATCTGAGGAACAGTGGGGGGTGGAATAAACATGGGGAAATAGTTTTACTTTGTGTAATGACCCATCCACTCCCAGTTTTTATTCAAGTCTAAGTTAATGGTATCCAGTTTGCAAATTAATTCCAATTCAGCAATCTCTCTGAGTCTGTTTTTGAAGTTTTTTTGTTGAAGAATTGCAACTTTTAGGTCTGTAATCGAGTGACCAAAGAGATTGAAGTGTTCTCCGACTGGTTTTTGAATGTTAAAATTCTTGACGTCTGATTTGTGTCCATTTATTCTTTTACGTAGAGACTGTCCAGTTTGACCAATGTACATGGCAGAGGAGCATTGCTGGCACATATATGGTAACACCCATTGTTTCGTGTTCTCTATGTATATAAATCTCCCCACTGTATTTTCCACTGAATGCATCCGATGAAGTGAGCTGTAGCTCATGAAAGCTTATGCTCAGATAAATTTGTTAGTCTCTAAGGTGCCACAAATCCTCATTTTCTTTTTGCAGATACAGACTAACACGGCTGCTACTCGGAAACCTGTCTCTATGGAGTTAGTAAGGCCAGCCAAAGATTTGATGAGTGTAATTGTATAACCCTCTGAATTTCGGGAGGTGGGGGGAGCCCAAAACTAACCCTAGTCTATGTACAAGACTTTGTTCAGCTTTTCATTCAACTTCCATTTCAAGTGCTAAAACATTTTAATTAGGAAGGGCATTCTTAAGTGAGAGTAATTAACCCCTGGAACAATTTACCAATGGATTCTCCATTACTGATCATTTTACAATCAAGATTGGATGCTTTTCTCAGAAATCTGCTCAAGGGGCAAGTCTCTGGCCTGTGGCTATGCAGGAGGTCAGACTAGATGACCACCGTGCTCTTCTCTGGCCTTGGAAGCAGAGTCAGTCACAAAAGTCATTCATTGTGGTGTGATTTTGATTGATAAACATTTGTTTTAAACTGGGATTTTCATAGGGCCTAAGGGAGTGAGGTGCCTAGCTTCCATTGAATTTTAACATGAGTTGGGCACCTGACAACCGTAAATACTTCTGAAAACTTTACCCTTAATCCCTAACAAAGTAACTGAAACCTCATTTAACCAAACAACTCAAGGCAACCTTACCTGCTGCTAATGATGGCTTCATAATGAAAATGGCCAAGGCTTGTGCAGAGAGGCTTTTCCTTTCATCCCACTGATTGGCAGGACAGCATGTGTCTGACCAGTCACAAAGTGGTGGAACTCTAAGGTACCTCTTATCGTCTATCTAAGTGGAGTTTAATCATCACTGTTTGCTTTGTTTACAGAAAAAATAGAGGTCTTACAATCCTTTTAGATGCCAGGTGATTGGCAGTGACTTGGATGGGAAGGAGCTAAACCAGGGTGTTTACCAATAGGTTTTTAAAATAAATATATTTTTAAACATTAAATACATTTTTCTTAAATCAATTTTGAAATTTAAATTTGAAATTGACAGCCTATAAAGTTTAAACTAGGTTCAAAGGGGGAAAGTGACAAAAGCCTAAGGGTAAATATGAGGAAAGGTGAGTGACAGAGGGTAGGAAGTTGGGGTGTGAGTAAGATTACAATAGGGTCATAAGGAGCAACAAGGGAAAGGGGGAATCTGCTCAATATTTTAGCTGTCTATACACACATGAAGAAAAGGAGTACTTGTGGCACCTTAGAGACTAACAAATGTATATGAGCATAAGCTTTCATGCAATGAGTATGGGGAATAAACAGGAAGAACTGGAAGCCTTAGTACACAAGCTAAATTATTAATTGGCAACACAAAGACTTTGTGGAATAAATCTTATGACTGGAATATTGTGTAGAGGGCCGTGGTCTTGTTCAGGAAGAACAGGTGGGGGAAGAAAGGTGATACTGCATTATACATTTGTTCTGAGGTCCAGAAGGAGGTGAGAGGTAGACCAGATGAAAGTTTCTGGATGAAGATAAAAGGGGGTAAAACAGTGATGATCTCATGGTAGGAGTTATCTACAGACCGAATCAGAAGGAGGAACTGGATGAGTCATTTGTAGAACAAATAACAGAAATATCCAAAACACTTGGTAGTAATGGGGGACTTTTAATTATCCAGATATCTGCTGGAAAAGTCATATGGCAAAACACACAATGTCCAGTAAGTTTTTGGAGTGAGGTGGGAACAACTTCTTGTCTCAGAAGATAGAGGAAGTAACCAGTGAGGCAGCCATTTTATACTTACATGACTAATGCGGGGGAATTGGTTGCAAATCTGAAGGTGGAAGGGAACTTGGGGAGAATTCTAAGGAAAGGAAGGAGTGAGAGCAGCAGAATAAGGACAATGGACATAAGAAAAGCAAACTGTAACAAATTCAGAACTGGTAGGTGGGTCCATTGGGAAGAAAATCTGAGGGGGAAAAAAGATTTTAGGAGAGCTGGCTGTTTCTCAGAGACTGTGTCAAAGGCACAGCCGCAAACATCCCACTGCAAAGAAGAAATAGGAAAAATAGCAAGAGGCCAATATGGCTCCATCAGAAGCTCTCTAATGACCTGAAATCAAAAAGGTGCACAACTGGTTGAAAGTTATCAGTTGTTTTCCTGTCAAACTAGGAGGATGTATCTACTGGGGTCCCTCAGGGGTCAGTCTTGGGTCCAGCACTAGTCCATATTTTCATTAATTACTTGGATAATGGAATGGAGCGTGTGCTTTTAAAATTTGCGGATGACGTGAAGCTGGGAGGGGTTGCAAGCACTTCACAGGACAGGATTGGAATTCAAAATGACCTTGACAAATTGGAGAACCAGCCTGAAATCAACAAAATGAAATTCAATAAAGACAAGTGCGAAGGAAGAATAAAATGCACAAATACAAAATGGAGAATAACAGGGTAGGTGGTAGTACTGCAGAAAAGGATTTGGGAGTTGTAGTGGGGCAAATATTGAATGAGTTAACAATGTGATGGGGTTGTGAAAAAGGCTAATTGTCCTGCTTTGCTTGGCCCTGGCAAGACCTCAGCTGGAGCATTGTGTCTAGTGTTGGATGCCACACTTTAGGAAAGATGGGGACAAACTGGAGAGAGTCCAGAGGAGAGCAACAAAAATTATAAAAGGTTCAGAAAACTTGACTATAAGGAAAGGTTAAAAAAAGTGGGCTTGGTTTAGTTTTGAGAGAAGAAGACTGAGGGGGGACCTGATAACAATCCTCAAATACATTAAAGGCTTTTATAAAAAAGGTGGTGATCAATTGTTCTCTGTGTCCACTGAAGGAAGGACAAAAAGCAATGGGCTTAATCTGCAGCAAAGGAGATTTAGGTAAGATATTAGGGAAAACTTCCTAACTATGAAGATGGATAGAAACTGGAATAGGTTACCAATGGAGGTAGTAGAATCCCCATCATAGGAGGTGCTTAAGAACACCTCTCAGGGATGGTCTAGGTTTATTTTGCCCTGTATCAGCATTGGGGGATGGACTCAATGACCTCTTGAGGTCCCTTCCAGCCCTACAGTTCTATGCTACTATGGCCTAAACTTACTATAATCTATTAAAATAAAAAAAACTATTCAAGCAGTGCATGTTTGCTGTAGAAATTTTAAAGAAAGCCAAACCACTGAACTGGTGGAGGTAACTGGATAAGCACATGCAATGAGAGTGAGTGCTAAGCCAGCTTTCAGCAGCGGGACTCTCTTCCACAGCTGCAGAGAGAATATTATCTTTATCCGAATCCTGCATCTTGGCAGGGGTTAGACCAATGGCTGTCAACCTTTCCTGACGACTGTACCCCTTTCAAGAGTCTGATTTGTCTTGCATACCCTCAAGTTACACCTCACTTAAAAACTACTTGCTTACAAAATCAGACATAAAAATACAAAGTGTCACAGTACACTGATGAAAAATTGCTTACTTTCTCATTTTTACCATATGATGAAAATAAATCGGAATATAAATATCGCACTCAAGTGAGCTGTAGCTCATGAAAGCTTATGCTCAAATAAATTTGTTAGTCTCTAAGGTGCCACAAGGAATCCTTTTCTTTTTTGCGAATACAGACTAACACGGCTGCTACTCTGAAAACTGGCATTTCAGTGTATAGTATACAGAGCAGTATAAATAATTGTCTGTGAAATTTTAGTTTGTACTGACTTCACTAGTGCTTTTTTGTACTCTGTTTGTTTGTAAAACTAAACAAATATCTAGATGAGTTGATGTACCCTATGGAAGACCTCTGTGTACCCCCAGGGGTATGCATACCCCTGGTTGAGAACCACTGGGTTAGACTAGCTGACCCTTGCCGTCCCTTCTAACCTTATAATTTTAGAATTTCAGTTCAGCTTGTTCTGCTCAATGACTAGCTCGTTGAAAATTGAGAAACAGATGGGGAGTTGAAAACGCAGGAAATCTTGTTTTCCTCTTCCAATCTATGAATAAAAACAAGGTGTGAGAAATGAGATTTACTAGTGCTAAAATCTTGAAGGACATGGTAAAAAGAAACAATTAGTTCATTCACTAACTGCAGATAATACTTCCTTTGATAAATAAATCATTTAGTTTTAAATACAAGACATGTTCTGATAAATATGTTGGGTATAAGCTAGTTACTGAAAACCCAGTTTTTAAAAATGCTGGCTATGTGCAATTTTGATTGAATCCCAGTTTCCATCTAAAAAAAGCTTGACCCATCACAAAGAGAAAATTAATCTAGTAAATAAGAAAAGTGTCATTCACCATTTTCTAATATAAAGTAAAAACATGAATCTGAATATGTGAAGCTATATAATTACTTAAAAATGTGTATCAATATAGCTTGTCCTCTTGGCTAGCAAAAATTATCACCAAATTGAGTTGTAAAACATCATGTTTTAATGGGTACCAAATAATGAGTCAGCTTTTCCTTTGGAAAATAACTAAGTACAAATACAAAACAAGATTAAAGGTATTATTTAAATCATTTTCCTGCTTATGGATTCATGATTAAGGCCCTACTTCATTTGCAATATTGCAGAAATTGCTGATCCTGCAGTATTAGGCTTCCACTGCAATTTTTATTGGCTTGCTTTGAACAGTCCACAATTTTGCATACATTTTGAGGTTTGCAACACACGCTTTTCTTCCCCATTAGTATTTCCCACCTTAACTTAGGTAGTTTTTGGCAATGCAGTATGCTCTGGGTATAATGCTCTTCACGATAGCGAACCTTGGACTATACCGAACCCCATCCCTGGATCCTACCTGGAATGGGCAAGGGCACAGAGCTGCTCCAGTCCCAGGGCTGCGAATGCTCAGAATGCCAAACCACTGATGTAAACCATTAAATCTTTGGAGATGTGTTCTCTTTCTATCCATCAATCGCCCAGCACTGTAATGGATTTGATTTACTGAGCAGACTCCAATGCAAAAGAAAAGCATAGCGAGGATGCAGAGCAGAATGGATTTTTTTCAAGGAGTGTTCAAGGAAACAGCAGACAAACTGAAGGAACAGGACTGCAACACTGAGGAGTGGGTTGCCAGACCTGCTCAGCAAGGACCAAGGTTCACGCAGCCCGCACTGTCCTTTATAACAGCAGTTTGGGTATTTGATGTGAAACAAGTGAATGTGTTAATCGGTGCAGGGGCTCCCTCTGGAGGCAATCCCTATGTTTGGCCATGAAGCTAAAGCACAGCTTTCCTCATACACATTTTTAAATGATCTTGGAAAGTTTTAAGATTTAGCTGCAGTTCTGCAGTGTTTTCCAGAGTTAGCAGAGATAGCAAAGCTACCACTTGCATAATTCTGTGGATGCCAAGTGTGCAGTATCTCGGTCCGGACAGGTCTTCCCAAAGCAAAGACAGGGCATGATGGAGACTACTGTAGCGGGGTGTACTGCATTAAAATTCAGTCCCTGTAAATGTAAAAGACTAAAGGGACTGAGCTCTGTTTCTACAGCAGTTGCGTTAAGACTTATGTCTTCTGAATTTTATATTGTACTGGTCACTTTTTTTGGCTGTAATATAGTTGAAGCAAAATGTCTGGTTATCAAAACAATTCAAAGGCATAACATAATACTTGAGTGTTTATATTGTTCCAGGAAATTTTTTGTAAACAAATATATTTACTCCAGCTTTTCCAAATTACCACAATTAAAGGTCCATTATCACTTTTCTGTGATTTTTTTCCATGTTTTGTCCGCAGCTCAACTGCAATTATTTAACAGTCATCCCGCAATTCAAGTAGGGCCTTATTCATGATTGAAATGGGTGATTTAAGCTAGTGCACTCAGAAGGAACTCCTGTTCCCAGGTCTGTGGAGCAGGATTATTCCACTTGAGGTGGAGTGTGGGAGGTCCCTGAAGAGGGAGGTTGGTTGCTCCAGGGAGCTGTAGCACAAACAGCAGAACAGAGGCTTTTGTTCCATTCATGCCTTTCAGGCATCTAAGAGTTCGCGGCTGGTATCCGTGTGTTTGGCGAATTGGGCAGCTCTCCAGCTGGAGGAGGTGATGCTAAACTGGCGGGGACACTTGAGGGCTGCAGGAGGCCCAATGACCCTCCTTTCTTCTTCTTGCAGGAACTGGACATCATGCTGGGATCCGGATTCAAGGCCGAGCGTTTGCGAGTCAACCTGCGCCTGGTTATCAATCGCCTCAAATTGCTGGAGAAAAAGAAAAGTGGGTATCTGGTTTGGTAGTTGCAGGTCCAACTCTACCGTGCTCTCTGCCTGACCCCAGCACTCGCTGCTCTTGCTAGGTGGGCCCAGCTGATTGTGCCAGCCCTGCCCTCCCAGTTGGTGTTTCCATTTTGTAAAACTTCCAGTGCTTGAGAGGCTGAGAACTGGGGCAGGGAAGATGCAGGCAGCTGTAGAACCATGTATCTGGAGTCCTCTGCTTTCCCTGGAAACAGAATTGACTCAGGGCTTAAAATATGCCCTGTTCCTGGGGGGCCCTAGAACAGAAGTTCTCAAACTGGGGGTTGGTACCCCTCAGGGGGTCACAAGTTTATTACCTGGGGGGTCCCGAGGTGTCAACGTCCACTCCAAACCCTGCTCTGCCTCCAGCATTTATAATGGTGTTAAATTTATTAAAAAGTGTTTTTAATTTATAAGGGAGTTGCACTCAGAGACATGCTATGTGAATGGGGTCACCAGTAAAAAAAAAAAAAATTTGAGAGCCATGCTCTAGAACATAAGAATGGCCATATTGGGTCAGACCAAAGGTATTAGGTAATAGCCCACTGTATTGTCGTCTGATAATGGCCAATGCCAGGTGCCCCAGAGGTAACGAATAGAACTGGTAATCAACTGAATCATGCCCTGTCACCCATTCCCAGCTTCTGGCAAACAGAGGCTAGGGACACCATCCCTGCCCATCCTGGCTAATATCCATTGATGAACCTATCCTCCATGAACTTATCTAGGTCTTTTTTGAATCTGTTATAGTCTTGGCCTTCACAACATCCTTTGGCAAGGAGTTCCACAGGTTGACTGTGTTTTGTGAAGAAATACTTCCTTTTGTTTGTTTTAAACCTGTTGCCTATTAATTTTATTTGGTGACCCCTAGTTCTTGAGTTATGAGAAGGCTTAAATAACACTTATTTACTTTCTCCACACCAGTCATAATTTTATAGACCTCAATCATATGCCCCCTTAGTCATCTCTTTTCCAAGCTGAAAAGTCACAGTTGTCTTAATCTCTCCTCATACGGTAGCTATTCCATACCCCTAATCATTTTTGTTGCCCTTTTCTCCACCTTTTCCAATTCCAATATATCTTTTTTGAGATGGGGTGACAAAATCTAGAAGGTGCAGATTGTCCTAGGGTCTCCCCACTAATTATTTCTGGCATGTGGCCAATAAGACAGGCCCTTGAGCTGAAGAGATGCAGGGGTCTGGCACTTTGGTGGCTTCAGTAAAGCTGTAGCTGAAGCAAGCTCAAGGGCTACGTGAATGATCTTTCCTCTCTTGGCACAATGGCCTTTAACCCACAGCCTGGGGTTTGTAGTGCAGGGGGCAGCTTCTGTGACCATGCTCTTCCTCCCTAGACATTCGGGCAGAGGGATCCCCATGTCTGGATGCCCAGTGCCCCCATTTTTATTATTGCCCACACCCAAAGGTGTTCCAGCGCCTCCCAGAAAGCCTAGAATCCCTGGCCCCTGCCCAAATGCACTGGTGCTCTTGAGCATAACAGTAGGGAGGCCTCGGGTAAGGGCGGGAGAGGGCTCTACAAAGCCATGGCCAGAGGAGAACAAGAAGCTAGTGAATAAGATGAGTTCCAGTGATGGTGGTAGCAGGGCAGCTCTTGGCCACTGGGTAACCAGCGCTCACGCCTTGTCCTGTAGCTGAGCTAGCCCAGAAGGCAAGGAAGGAGATTGCAGATTACCTGGCATCAGGGAAGGATGAACGAGCACGAATCCGTGTGGAGCACATCATCCGAGAAGATTACTTAGTGGAGGCCATGGAGATCCTGGAGCTGTACTGTGACCTGCTCTTAGCTCGCTTCGGCTTGATTCAGTCTATGAAGTAAGATCTTGAATACAAGGTTACCTGTGGGGAGTGGGGGCGAAGGACCTGCTGGGACCTGGGGAGGAGTTATCTATAGAACAAGAGTTTGGCATGGGCTTCCCATAGTTTGGAGGGGGGCTGCGTGTGTGTGTCAGTCTGCTGAGCCCTCTGAGGGTCTGTCTACACTGCGCTTAGACCCCTGTGGCTGGTCCATGCCAGCTGGTTTGGGCTAAGGGGCTGTTTAATTGCAGTGTAGATGGGCAGGCTTGGGGGGAGCCTGGGCTCTGGGACCCTCCCCCTCTGCAGGATCCCAGAGCCTGAGCTCCATCCTGAGCCTGTGTAACAGTTAAACAGGCCCTTAGCCTGATCCAGCTGGCAGTGTAGCACAGTGTAGACACCCCTAAAGATCTGCCCTGGCTCAGGTAGACTGGCAGCTTCACTAGAGAAGATGGGGTGTCTCAGGCCTGGCAGTTCTTGAGCTGCACACACAAGCGGCAGAGCTAGGGTGGGTAACCTACGGATTCGTATCTCTGTAGGGATCTGGACACGGGCCTGGCAGAAGCCGTCTCTACGCTAATCTGGGCTGCCCCACGACTACAGTCTGAAGTGGCCGAGCTGAAAATTGTGAGTAAAGCTATGTCTGCAGTGCTGGTTGTGGGGCAACCTCCCTGGCCTTTGGGGACTGCTGACTGCGGCAGAGGTTTATATTCCCAGCCTGGGCTTTGTGGAACGAGAGATGGGTGAATCTCTTTGGAGAGGACGGCACCCTTGGGGTCACTGTGGGGTGGTTGATTGGGGCACCCAGGGCATGGAAATGAGAGCGCATCAGTGCAAAAGTCACCTGGACAGGAGTTGAGGTGTGTGTGGAATTGTGGGGAGAAAGTTTTGTATGTATTTCTTTTGATGCACTGGGGGTTGGCCGCAGCTGGAGAGAGGACAGCCTGGGAGTCCACCGAGGTCGTGCAGAGAATCTCATTCCTTGAATGGTGTTTCTTGTTCATATGCTCCAGGCCAGCTGATCACCAGATTTGGAGTTGGGAAGGAATTTTCTTCCATTTCCAATTGGCAGGGACCTTTGGGGGCTTTTGCCTTCCTATGCAGTATGGGGTGCGTATCACCTGCTGGAATCATCTGGGTATATTGCATCTAATCAATTCTCTGCCCCTGCAGAGGCTTCTGGCATTGGTGCACCTCAGTCTCTTCTATTTTCGGTGGCACATAAGAGCTTTGTCTCCTGAGAGTTGAAATGACTCAGTGTGACTACTGGGCTCAATACAGCAGTATCTGGGGAAATGTCATGGCCTGTAATAGACGGGAAGTCAGATGATGAGCTGGTACTAAACTCTATGAAACTATGTTGTTCTGCTCAGATTCTCCAGAATTTCTTTTCCACTGCAGGTTGCTGACCAGCTGTGTGCAAAGTACAGCAAGGAGTATGGCAAGCTATGCAGGACAAACCAGATCGGGACAGTCAATGACAGGGTAACAGCCTAGCAGGGAAGGCTAAGTGACAGGGTGGGGGCTGCATGTCACATACAGACACACATGCGGCTTCAGGTAAGACATCACGTGGGTTGTTCCTGGGATGCATGTCACGTTGGGGAGTGCTCAGAGCTGAGATAGCCCAAGCAGTCCCCCTTACTGAGACGTTGCCTGGGGCAGTTCTGGGGCACAGACTTGCAGAGGCATGAAGTACACAGCAGGGCCGGCACTTACTGTTGAGCTGGCAGCAGCAGGAGGAGCAAGGCCACTGAGCAGAGTCTTCTTCCAGCGGTCCTGTCCTAATGAGCTGCCTCATTCTGGAGGCCTTGCACCTAGCTGCTCAACAGCTGCGTGTCCGCCCCAGGGATGCTAGCTCCTGGCCTCTGCCATGCTGGCTGATGGCTCTGTCCCTGTGTTCCAGCTGATGCACAAGCTGAGCGTGGAGGCTCCCCCCAAAATTCTGGTGGAGAGGTATCTGATTGAGATTGCGAAGAACTACAACGTTCCCTATGAACCTGACTCGGTGGTGATGGTGAGTGGGGCAGAGCTGGAGACCTCTGAGCTGGCATCTTCCCCTGCATCTCTTCTGACAGCTAAACCATCTCCCTTATTCCTCTGGCACTGCCATGAGCTTTGCAGCAGCCCACACCCTGGGCTCCTCAGTGGGGTGGCTGAGGTGGCATTGAGGTGGCTGTGAGCTCTGTCCTCTCACCTGCTCCATATAAACTCCTCTTGCAGGCGTTGGAATAGCCAGGAACCCTGCCTCTTGTTCCCCCCTTCCCATACGCTGCTGTAGCAGGCATGAGTGTCTCCCCTAGTGAGGAGGGGCCTCCTTGACACTGCAGAGGCAGCCATTGGCTCTCTGGATTAGCGACACGAGCCCTTTCTCCCCCCTCAGGCTGAAGCCCCAACTGGCGTTGAGGCGGATCTGATTGACGTGGGGTTCATAGACGACACGAAGAAAGGTGGACGTGGAGGAGGGGGCGGTGGGTTCACGACCCCACTGGTTGGTCCTGTTGGAGTAGTGCCAATGCCCTTGACCATTCCATCGCCTTATCCACCTATAAAGGGATCGGTGAGTGAGTGTGTCTGGCCTTGGGAAGCAGTTGAATGGGAGCCTACGTGCGGACTAAAGGGGAGGTGCAAATAGCAGGGGGCAGACAGCTAGCTGGCGAGTTTGAAGGATGTACCTGGGACTGAAGACCTTGCCAGTGTGGCTGATGTTGCCCACTGCCTCTCCCATGGGCTCTGACAACTTTCCTCTGTCTTAAAAGAATGAGAATCCTATGGGAAGAGAGGGTTCTCCCTCCTCTGACTGTAGCATGCTCTCACCGTGGCAGAAGCTGCTTGCAGCCCTAAGCCAAGACAGGACGAAGAACTTGAGTAAGTTCTGTTAGGTGGCGAACACTGAGAAGAACTGGCGGGAACTCTTTGCGAGTCAGTGAGAGGAGGGGGAAAGGATCAGAGGTCTTCAGGGGAAACTCCTTCTCGCCAGGCCTGTAGGAATGGAAAGACAGCTGGGGGAAGGTTCTGCCTCTGACTGTGGAGCCTGATGAGCTCTCTGCAGGGCAGGCGAGCTGTGAGGCAGTCCAGCCACTTAGCAGCAGGATCACGTTGCCAGCAAACGCTCTGTTGCGCTTGTGTGTGTTCTGCCCGGAAAGCCTGGGCAGTGTCCAGGTTTTGAGCTGAACTGTCTCGGGACAGTAAACCTCTGGCCATTCAGTAAAAGCCTGGAAGGGTCTTTGCCCAGGTTCCCGGCGAGAGTTCTGCACCATGCTATGGCCCCTGCATGTAGGTGGAATGCTCCAGGAGCTGGGGCCATGGCATTCTCTCCTCTTGGTCGGACTGCTGTGTGCACTGGAATGTTCAGGTTTTAGTACCAGGAGGCACTTGATGGCATTTGATCTGGTGAGTAAAACCATTTCTGGTACGCTGAGGCTGGACTTGCCACTGCAGTGTCAGTGTCTGAGGCATATTTGAGATGTTTTCTTGGCCAATGTACATCCTTCAATACGTTTCCAGACATGACGGTGATCACGGATGGTACAGTGAAACCCAAAGCTGCTGCGCCGTCCCACCGGCTCCCCCCTGGCTCTGCTGACTTTCCTCTCCCTGCTTACAGGAGATCTTCAATGGAGTACCTGTGGGGACTTACCAGCCTTTTGCCAACCTACATCCACCTCCGATCCCAGCAGCTCCCCCAATGTATGAGTCTGTAAGTGCCCGAGCCTTCTTTATAAGCAGCAGCAGAAGTCTTGAGAAGAGGGCAGAACAGTAGCCAGAGGGAAGGCAAACTTTCCCCATTGAACGCTACTTCTTCCCAAACACTGCTCGTTTCTGAGAGGCTGGTTCTGGCGCTGGTTGCATTGCAAACTCTGTGACGTGTGCAGCTCTTGAGGGTTCCCAACTTAGCCCCGCTGCACAGGCTGGGGCGGAGAGCTGGCCTCTAAACACTGAGCATATGTTACTTTATGGCCTTGATGATGATGAAACTGTAGCAGACTCTCCTGAGCTGCCATGTATTTAACAGGCAGACTAAAGGGTCTGCCTCTTTCCATGTAACAGGTTTGCCATCTGCAGCCTTCTTTGGTGTTTGACTTATCCCTTTTGGATCAATTTAATATTTAACCTTAAATGAGAATTTTGGCTGACACCAGCTGATATGATTTATACAGAACAAACTCTTCTCTGCCCCCTCACTGAGTCGTTGAGGGGACAGGGAGGGAAATTTCAGCTTGGCCTTTCAGTGCATGCAGGTGTGTGTGGCTACTGTGGGCCCATCATGGCTTGTCTTCTGTACTGTGACTAGCATCCGTGTATCTGCCCTCAGACTGTGCTGAGAAGGATGGATGGGTGGCCCAGTGCCCCTTGTCACAGAAATGCAATAGCTGCTGCTTGGAGCTTTGTGTGCAAGTTCCTTTGGCTTGGTTGGATGGGGCATTATCTAGAGTTGGTTCTCTCTGCACTCCTGGCCACTGCATGCCCTGCGGGACCTCTGCCCCACATCAGGTGGGAACAAAGGAGGGATGATTTCATTCCTCCATGTGGAAATCCAGAATTTTCTTGCTGCACGTGGCATAGCTTCTTATCCTTGCTTGTGAGGGAAGAGGAACAGGTTTGGGGCTTGTCTTCTCTTTCCTCACCTGATGATAAATATTTCAGTTCTGCATTTGGATAAATCCTAGTTATCGTGTCCCCTGAGGACAGCTGCTTTGTGATCTGGGCTGGAGAACATGCCCCTTGTCTCAGGAAGGGAAGAGAAATGTATGGGGCATATCTATGCATGGTGCTGGGGCTTACATGTGACTGCTGCTCATCTGAGCAAGGCAGAGGGGAGCTGCCAGTCTCCACATGGTGCGGGTGCTGTGCTCGGTGAGGTGCACTTGGAGGACAGCCCCAAGCATCACTTGCTTGGAGTCACATCTGGGTGTGTAGCGACTGTCTGTCTGTTTCAGGTTGATGACCTTAGTACTGACAAGGATGTGTCTTCTGCACAGGTGGCTGGTGAGTATGGTAGGGAGGCACTGGGGACCATTGACCGCTTGGGGCATGGGTTCCTGGTGTCACCAAGAGGAAGCTTTTATCAGAAGGGAACAATGTGTCTGCTTGGAAACATCCATCCAGAAATGGAGCGGGATGTGAGTCCAGACTGGAAGCACTAACACACTGGGATGATTCGGAGTGGGGTGGCTGAAAGGAGCAGGGGCTTCCCCAGGGAGGAATTAAAAGCCCAAGACTATCCAGTTCCCAGTGGAGAAGAATAAGGTGATGAGAGTTGTAAAAGGAAAGGAGTGGGGTAGATATATAATGTAGTCACTGATACAGGAGAGGGCCCTGCGTGCTTCTGGCCTCTTCTCTACGCCTGGAAGTAAGGTGTAAATTTTTAGTGGTGAGAGTAATTAACCATTGGAACACTTGGCCAAGGGCTCTGATGGACTCTGCATCACTGACAATTTTTAAATCGAGAGCCGGTTGTTCTGAAAGCTCTGCTCTAGGAATTATCCTGGGACAGGTCTCTGGCCAGTGGTGCACAGGAGGTCAGACTAGATCACAGTGCTCCCTTCTGAATCAAATAGGAACAAGGGGGCACAGAGTGATATTAAAAGGCAACAGTTTTTAAACTGATGCCAGGAACCATGGTTAATTATGTCATTTACAAAGTATTCTGGTGCAGAAAAGAGAGGAAATGGCACAGGGAGCTTTAGGAGAGAATGGGATGTTTCTGAGAACACCAGCTATGATACTGGCTTCTGTCAGAAGATGAGGAGCAATGGCAAAGCTTTGCTACTGACCACAAATCCACATTCTGTAAAGGCTACTGAGCTGCCCACATGCTTCAGAATAAAAGCTCGTCAGCAATTCCCCACTGATGAACAATTAGATGCTCAGTGCATTTCTGAAGCACCCTCCATCATAGTGGTGTCTGGACACTCAGCAGGGGCATTGACTGTCGGCAGAGATGGGATTCCAGATTAAATGGGTCCCTTGTCTGCTCCAGCCTGCGGCTTCCAACAATGTGGTGGAGCTTTCTGTGCTGAGGAGGATAGTCCAAATAGTTGGTGATAAATGCTGATGTGTGGGTTGGGCCCACAGGAGCTCTGGGGTGGGCTCATATGCCCCTACCCACTTGGCATTCGAGAGTTAATTAAGTTGGACATGAAGCGTACTCTGGAGAATGTGGTGTTTGTCTCCTTGGGCTGGCAGAAGGGATGGGCTTCTGGAATTCAGAAACTCGTTGGCCTGGGACTTGCATAAGAACGGCCTTGCTGGGTCAGACCAAAGGTTCATTTAGCCTAGTATCCTGTCTGCTGGCAGTGGCCAATGCCAGGACTTATCATTATTGTTCAGGGCAGCTGGACCTGCAGAACTAACTACACTAGTGCCTTGTAGCAGGGAGCTCTACCTCCTAATATGTCAGCGGTTGGCTAGAGACTGACTCACCTCCACTTGGCTCAGCACACCCATGACCAGGAGTGTTCTGCCATAGAATGCAGCTTCCTTCAAGTGTCTTCTATGATCTATGGAATCATCCCCAACAGGTCTCGGTGAGATTCCCCAGGGTATCTGAATGCAGTCTGGAACCATGTGGCTCAGCTGAGTGCCAGATGCTGAGCTGCACCGTGCTAGCTTTCTGGTGCCAGGAGTCTCAGTGCTAAGCATGCTCTTTAAAAATGTAGGAGTTCTGCAGCCTTTCTGATAGGTATCTTGGTTTGTTTGGCCTTAGCTTTCCCTGGAGTGGGGGGCCAGGATATGGGCGCTTGTCCATAGCTTGTAACTCTGGGTTTCTCATCATAAATAGGTCCTGGACCTAAGCCAGAAGCCTCTACAAAGCCGGGAACTGGCGCTCCAGATATCTATGATAACTTTGTGCTGCCCGAATTACCATCTGTGCCCGATACACTGCCAATGGCATCTGCTGGTGCCAACACCTCTGCATCTGAAGATATTGATTTCGATGATCTTTCTCGGAGATTTGAGGAGCTAAAGAAGAAAACCTAAGACTGACTCGGCTGTAACACCAGTGTGTGGTCTAGGAGCTGGGACCATGCTGCTTCTCTTTGAAACTGACTCCCATAGAAATCAGTTTCCTGTATTAACCTAAAATGAATGCTCTTTCTCTTGACCTCTCTTCCTGCTGTACTTGTACCAAATGCTGCTGCTGTCCTGGTATCTGCTGCTCCAGGAGGGGAACTGTGGGCGATCCGATAAGACTGGAACGGGGAACAGCTCTCTGTTGGTAATTCCACAAGAAAACCTTGTTCTGCCTTCTGGGTTTGACTCCTGGTTCTCTCCATGGCTCTTGTAGTGTCATCCACAGGGATGGGAGAGGGAGGGAGGATGAAGAATGACAAGTGTGTCTCCTTATGAAGGTGGGCCCAAGTGGAGAGTCACCACAGGGTACCCACCCCACACATAGGGCACAAAGTGCTGAGGGTGACAGAAATCCCTTTCGAAAGGGTCACTGAGCCTGCTGCTCAGGCTGAGATGGGGAATATCATGGCAAGTAGAAACACGGCCTTCCTAGAGGTTTTTCCGCACCTTATACTGCCCAATTCTCCTGGCTCCACAGTGGATCCAGTTGCAGAGTTTATCTAGGAAGCTGATGGATTTGTTTAGTCCCACTGGATTCTCAGGGAGCCCTTCGTGGCCTTTACTGCTTTATTTGGGTGGGAGGGTTTGTTTCCCTTTCACAGGAGGGCAGTGCTGTACAGTCTCTCCTGTTCATCTTCAGCCTGGATCTGTTGGGAGTGCACACTGGCAGAGCAGCGGATAAAGAGCAGGGTTCTAGTTGGGTGCTTGGCAGCAGCATTACTGGTGCCACTGGACTCAGCACAGCTGAAGATGCTTGTGGCCAGACCAGAGATAAGTAGGCAGAGCTGCATCATTCTCCATCCACCCCATCGCTAGCCAGTGCTGCTCTTGCTCACTGGAAAGGCCTTTAGAAGATGACTGTTTCTCTCTTCTGTGTAATGTATCTGTACATAACATTTTCAAACAGCTTTTCTTTAATGGTTTCTGATTGATTTGTATCTTGTAGATTAGTTCCTAATAAAGTCCAGGACCGTAAGTGACTGTGTCCAAAAGGCTGAGTGTCGTCAGGGGCTGGGGGGCACTGAGTGAAGCCACTCACCACTGCCTGCTCACCTGGGGAAAGGGTATTTGTATGGCAGCTCTGTGTGAAGCTGAAGTGGTGGCTCTCACAGCTCTCTGGGAAAGTGATTGATTGATTAACTGTGTCAGTCGTTGCTTCAGGTCGTAACACTAGCTCTGCAGAGGAGCGTGCAGGCCAGCCAGCAACAGGCCGGCTTGTCGTTTATGGGCACGTTGTGGTTAGCCCTTCCTGCTCCTGCCTTACTGTAGTGGATGCTCTTAGCAAAACATAAAAACATGGCACTGGAACTGACCACCTGGGTCATCAAGTCCAGACCCTGTAATTGCAGGCAATCCTGGCATATTGTATCCCATTGACAAATATATCAAACTAGTTAGTGTAGTGATGCTCAGACCTCCGTGGTTCAGGAACCAAATTAACGATCAGCATCACCCAAAAGAGCCACAGTTGTGTGAATTAATTGTGTCATTTACTCTAGGGCAGTGGTCACCACTGGTTGATTGACTGGTCAATCCTAGAGACACTCCCAATCTATCTCCGGTGGTGCTGCAGGGCTGCCCCAGCCCCATGCTGCTCCCAGAAATGGCCAGAACACCTTCTGCGTGCTGATCCTGCCTGCAACCACTACCCCCACAGCTCCCATTGGCCGGGAACAGGGAGCTGTGGCCAATGGGAGATGTAAGGGTGGCGCTTGCAGGCAGGAACAGTGTGCGGAGCCTTGTGCCCCCTTCCCCCAGGGGCCAAATTGACCCCTTCCGGGAGCAGCGTGGGGCCAAGGCAGGCAGGGAGCCTGCCTTAGCCTCACTGCGCTGCTGTCCGGGAGCCAACCAAGGTAAGTGCTGCCTGGTGGGAGGCTGTATCCCAGCCCTGAGCCCCCTCCCAAAGCCAGCACCCCATACCCTTCCTGTACCCTGAACTCCGGTCCCAGTCCTGAGCCCCTGCCCCAGAGCCAACACCTCAAACCCCCTCCTGCACCCAAGCCCCAGCCCTGACCCCTCTCCCAGAGCCAGCACCCCATTCCCTCTCCTGTACCCTGAACCCCCTCCTGCACCCCAACCCCCTGTCCCAGCCCTGAGCCCTCTTCCAAAGCCAATACCCCATTCCCTCTCCTGCACCCCACCCCCCTGCCGCAGCCCTGACCCCTCTCCCAGAGCCAAAACCCCATTCCCCCTCCTGTACCCTGACCCCCCTCTGAACCAGAAGAACCCTGCACTCCCTCTAGCACCCCAACACTCTGCCCAAGCCTGTAACCCCCTCCTGTACCCCAACACCCTCCCGGCACGTTCCCCCCTCATCCTCTCCTGCACCCCCAATCCCCTGTCCCAGGCTCAGCCCAGAGTCCCCTCCCACACTGCAAACCCCTTGGTCCCTGCCCTAGTCCAGTGAGGGTGGGAATAGAGTGAGCAGGGTGGGGCCGTGGGGAAGGAGCAGGGTAGATCCTGGATTGCCCTTAAATACAAAGTGATCTTGGGTGTAAAAAGGTTGGAGACTGCTGCTCTAGGGCTATAGATTGATGTTTAAACAGTAGGATGGGAAATATTTAATTACATATTATATTCTCACAGTAAAATGACCATGTATTACTATCTTATCAGCTACAATTGGTTAATAACACCTTAAAAGCATCCTGATTGGTTAATAGTCAGTGTTTTAATATCCTGTGCTGCCAAGAGCTACAGGAGACGCATTAAATTACTTCTGGGGGAATTCTGTGTCAAAACATGCAAAATTCTGCATATTTTATTTGCTGAAATAACACACGATAATCATGCCAGTTTCAATTATTTTGGTAATTGATTTCAAAATATGTCAGCAAGTATGTCTAACGGTACAGACCAAAACCAAAAAGATTCTGGTAATTTTTTTTAATACATAGATTCCTTACTGGGCATATTAACACAGAACTTTGAGTAATTCATTTAAACTACAGAACTGTATTTCCTGCACCTGTCAGAAACAGTGCAAAGACTTGGGAGTGTCGGGATAAGGGAGGAGCTGAGGGAGAGGGAAGGAGCCTGGAGTGAATTTGGAGGGTTGTTGGGTGTGGGTGGGAGAAGTATGGAACAGGGTTTTTTTGGGGGGAGGGTCCCTCATGCAGACCCTGACTGATCCCAAGCCTCTCCCATTCAGTCAGGCACATCTGCCCGTTCCTGCGCCCCCCCCATCCGGATGGGTCCCTGCAGCCCCCTCCCACATTCCCAAGTGGCTATGTACCCTCACTGCCATTCAGTCCCTGGCTCAAAGTCACCCCACTAGCTCCTCAGCCCGTGCGCCAGTCTGCCCCCCCCACTAGCCATTCTGAGCCCCCGTCTTTAACACACCCCCCCCAACAGCCCCATGTGCCCCACTCTGCCGTAACCTGACTCCATGGGCCAGGTGCTGTGATGAACTTCTCGGGGAATTCTGTGCCGCTGCCTGCACAGATCCCCTCCCGGAAAATCCATTCTGCCCAGAAGTGCTGCAGTTCTGCTTTTTGCCCACCAGAGGCCGCTGTGGCACCAGAACAGCCTGCTGCATTCAGAGGGCTGCCTGTTCTGGCACCACAGTGACTTCTGGTGGGTGAAAGGTGGAACTGCAGCACTTCTGGGGCAGAATGTATTTTCTGCATTAAAAAATTATGCGGGACACATGAATTCTGCGCATATGCAGGAGTAACATTAAAGAGCAACTGCTGGCACGCAAGCTGCACCCAGAGTATCCCTGGGTTAGGGTGTTTGCACCCACTCCTGCTTCTGGAGGCTGTCCCAGCACTGGGATCCTCTCATGGTTAGAAACCTTCTAATTTCCAGCCTAACTGTATTAGTGGCCATCTTGTACCCTTTTGTTCTTGTGCCAACTCTGTCCTGTAGTTTAAATAGCTCTTCACCCTCCCTGGTGTTTAGAGAGCAATCAGATCCTCTTGCACCTGGGGTTTTGCCGGGCTAAACAAATCAAGCTCTTACTCTCCTCTTGTAAGATCGGCCTTCCATTCCCCAATTGTCCTTGCAGCCCTTCTGTGCACCTGCTCCAGGTCAAATTCATCTTTCTTGAACATAGATGACCAGAACTCCACAGTGTTCCAGATGAGGCCTGGCCAGAGGCCGGGCCAGTGCCCTGTCCAATAGCATTAACACATCCCTGTTTCTACAGGAAATGTCTCACCTGATGCATCCTAGGATCACCTTTGTCTTTTTCACAGCCACATCACATGGGTGTCTACAACTATAGTAATTCTGTGATGGACTGATACGCAAGTCTTTCTCCTCAGCTTCCAGTTAGTGAGCCCCCCAGCTTAGACCAGACATTCTTATAACGCCCTAAATCCATGACTTGCACTTTGTACTATTAAATTCATCCTATTTCTTTTACTCCAGTTCTCAAGGTCATCCAGTCCTCCCTGGGCAGTACTCTGAGCCTCCTATGGACCAACCATGCTCCCAGCTTTGAGGTATCAAATTTCATTAGCATGCCTACTTTTTGTGCCAAGGTCATGAATTAAAATAATAAATTCAGTCCCAAGTCAGCTCTTTGAGGCACTCCCCTGCTAACCTCCCTCCAGCTGAATAGTTCTCCTTTCAGCACAGCCTGTTGTCATCTCCCCTTTAGCCAGTTCCTTAGCCACCCTACAAATCTTGTGCTGATCCCCATATTCTCCAGCTTCACTCATTTCCCATGTGGCATCATATTAAATGCTTTACTGAAATCCAAATCAATCTGTTTTCCTTGCTGAGAGAATGTTATTGTCTCAAAGAAAGCTCAGGTTAGTCTGGCATGATCCGTTTTTGGCAAACCCTTGGTGCCTTTATCTCCTTTACTTCATTCATTTAATTATATTTTTCTTCAAAATTTGTTCTGAAGTTTGCACACTATGAAGGGAGACCAATGCGTCTGTAGTTGCCTGGATCACTTTTTTTCCCTTTCTTAAATATAGGTGGTTCTTTGAGTGATTGTTCACATCCATTCCAATTAGATATGTGTGCGCGCCACATGCACGGATGTCGGAAACTTTTTCCCTTAGCAGCTCTCATCGGGACGGTGGGGAGCCCGCTAGAGCAGTGCCCTCATGGTGGTGTATATATTACCCTGCCAGCCCGACCCCTCCCTTCAGTTCTTTCTTACCGTCCATGGCGGCATTGGAACGTTCTCTCTCGCTTGCTTGCTCATGAGTCATCCCTTAGACTTTCATATGTAGTTATCAGTAGTTAGAAATCCATTGTCTCCGGTGTATGGAAGCTACTTCCAGCACCAGCCTTGGGCTGCGGGGCATACCGCAAACCCAGGGTTTTAAAGCTTGCGCCATGTGCTGCAAGTCTGTGCCCAACAGCAACCCCACGACTCCTGTCTATGGTGTCTGGGAGAGTCTCATCGTGCAGAGTGCTGCAAGATCTGCAAGGCCTTTAAGCCATGCACCAAGAAATAAAGAGACTTTTGCCTTAAGCAATTGCTCATGGAGGCCGCGTTACAACCTCTAACCGACCGGCACCAGCCCTGGTGTCCTTGGTGTGAAGTGCCCCGGCATCTGTGTGTGACCCGGCACCGCCTAGGCACCGCAAATCATTGGCACCGAGAAGGGACGACAAACTTAGGCACCGGTAGACTTCTCCAGCACCATCTAAGTTGCACAAGCAAGGGGAAAGAGGGCGCTCTCCCCAAAGAGCTACTAAGCCGCTCAAAGACGCTCCCGGTATGCAAAGACACATTGTGGGTCCAAGCCAAGAACCGGCACCATCGACTCCTGCGCTACAGGCCCTGTTGAGTCTAGTACCCAGTGAATTTAGTGCTGACGAAGGGCTGGAGGAGATCCTCGAACACCCTCCACACCCGACACTTTTGAGGCAGCAAAAGACCTCCCTTGAGTTGTTGGGGCTGAGCCCCCTCCGGCATCACCTAGAAGAGTGCCATCCAGAGGGAAGCCGGCAATTTAAGGTCACCGTCTTGGCACCGCTCCCGGTCGAGTTCTCCTGTCTCTCCACCCTTTCTAAGGAGTGTGATTGCCCCTAGCCAGCAGGTCAGACACTTTCAGGCCAAGAGCATAAACAACCACTCTGCTAGAAAGTGATGGGATGTAATAACCCTCTAGTGCTCCCTGCCAGCACTGCCTGGTGCCCTGCTGATGCTAATGGGAATAGGGGATGATAGCGCTTTGCCATCTGGGAGAGACAGACACTAACAGTCTATCTACTGGGCTAGTGCCACATCTGAAGTGGAAACATTTTGTCACCGGGGTGTTCCTAAGGTTTCCTTAGCAACAGAACTAAGAGCTGAGACTCTTCACTTGTGCTGTAGGCAGTGTGGACTGGAGACATGAAGCTAAGGATGGGGGTGTCACGGAGTGTGGGGGAGTCTGGGGCCTGCACCCCTCTTCCTGGGATTCATTGTGACTCTCAGCCAGCCAGTAAAATGGAAGATATATTGGACAATAGGAACACAGTCTAAAACAGAGCTTGTGGGTACAACCAGGACGCTTCAGTCAAGTCCTTCTGGGGGAGCAGGGAGCTTAGACCCCAGCCTTGGGGTTCCCTGCGTTCCACCACCCAGCACCAAACTGAAACTAACCCCCCCCCAGCCTTTTTCCACATTCCCAGGGCAGAGGTGTTACCTCCCCCTCCCCCTCCCAGCTCAGGTGACAGGCTCTCAGGTCTCCCATCCCTAGCGAAACTCCCCTGCCACATTCCCAGGTCAACACTCCCCCCTCCCTGCTGCATCACATCTCTCCCCCTTCGAGACTGAACTGAGGGGGGTCACTCTGACCAGTGACCAGGGGACGTTCAGGGCCCCCTCTCTGGGACAACACAATGCTCTCCCTTCACATAGACCACATCCCTGTCATAGTCCTGTAGGAGCAGGCTTCACCTCAGGAGTTTGGCGTTGGCTCCTTTCATCTGGTGCAGCCAGGTCAGGGGAGAGTGATCGGTGTACACGGTGAAGTGTCGCCGGAAGAGATATGGCTCTAGTTTATTGAGGGCCCACACCATGGCCAGGCACTCCTTCTCGATGGCCGCGTAGTGTTGCTCCCGGGGTAACAACTTCTTGCTGAGGTACATGATGGGGTGTCTCTCCCCCTTTTCATCCTCCTACATTAACACCGCCCCCAGTCCCATATCTGAGGTATCGGTGAACACCATAAAGGGCTTGTCAAAGTCTGGATTTGCCAGAACTGGGCCACTGGCCAGAGCCTCCTTCAGCGCCTGGAAAGCCTCTGGCACTGCTCGGTCCAGACCCCCTTGTCTGGCTTCCCCTTCTTGCATAGCTCGGTGATGGAGGTGGCTATGGCGCTAAAGCGGGGCACAAACCTTCGGTAGTATCCTGCCAACCCAATAAAGGCTTGGACCTGCTTTTTGGTGTCGGGAGTGGGCCAGTCTCTGTTCACCTCCACCTTAGCTGGTTCCGGCTTTAGGCGGCCACTCCCCACCCGATGGCCCAGGTAAGATACTTCAGCCATCCCCACCTTGCACTTCTCATCTTTTACAGTCAGCCCAGCCTCCTGGAGTCGGTCCAGCACTTGTCTAACCTCCCAGGTCTGGCTAAAGACACAGGTGTCATCAATATACGCCACGGCAAAACTCTCCACCCCCCTCGGTAGCTGATCCACCAGGCGCTGGAAGGTGGCCGGCGCTCCCTTGAGGCCGAAAGGCAGGGTCAGGAACTCATAGAGCCCCAGAGGGGTGATAAAGGCCAATTTCAGCCGGGCATCTGCATCCAGCGGCACTTGCCAGTAGCCCTTTGTAAGGTCCATGGTGGTAAGGTATCGAGCTCCTCCCAATTTGTCTTGGAGCTCGTCAGGCCTGGGCATGGGGTAGGCATCAGATACAGTGATGGCCTTGAGCTTCCGATAGTCCACACAGAACCGGATTGACCTGTCCTTTTTGGGGACCAGCACCACCAGCGAGGCCCAAGGGCTGGCAGATGGCTGGATCGCCCCCAAAGCCAGCATGTCCCTGACCTCTCTTTCCAGGTCCTGAGCAGTTTTCCCTGTGACTCGGAAGGGGGAGCATCTAATCGGCGGGTGCGATCATATCTGCACCCGGTGGACAGTCAGATTAGTGCGTCCAGGCTGGTTGGAAAACAGCTGTCGGTACGGATGCAGCACCCCTCTGATCTCAGCTTGCTGGGCAGGGTTTAGCTGATCCGAGAGGGGAATTGTTTCCAGGGGTGAACCAGCTCTGGTCCCAGGGAATAGATCTACTAAAGGGTCATCTCCCTGCTCCTCCCAATGTCCACACACGGCCAGCACCACATTCCCCCTGGCATAATATGGCTTCATCATATTCACATGGTACATCCAGCGGTGGTTGGCTCGGTTTGACAGCTCCACCACATCGTTTACCTCATTTAGCTGCTTGACAACCTTGAAAGGGCCCTCCCAGGCGGCCTGAAGTTTGTTCTTTCTCACGGGGATGAGAACCATCACCGGATCCCCGGTGGCGTAGGTGCGGGCCCGCACCGTGTGGTCATACCAGACCTTCTGCTTCTTCTGGGCTCTGGCCAGATTCTCCCTGGCCAGGCCCATGAGTTCAGCAAGTCTCTCTCGGAAGATCAGGACATACTCCACCACTGACTCTCCAGCGGGAGTGGCCTTCCCCTCCCATTCATCTCTCATCAGGTCCAGGGGACCCCTTACCCTCCTTCCATATATCAATTCGAAAGGTGAAAATCCGGTAGACTCCTGGGGTACCTCCCAGTACGTGAACAGCAGGTGAGGTAAGTACTTGTCCCAATCCTGCGGGTTCGTAAAGGTTTTCAGCATCATCGTCAGCATCCCATTGAACCTCTCCCCCAGCCCATTGGACTGAGGGTGATACGCTGAGGCCCAGTTGTGCCGGACCCCACATTTCTCCCACAAGTACTGGATCCGACATGAAGTTGGATCCTTGGTCTGTCAAGACTTCCTGGGGGAACCCCACTTGGCTGAAAATGGTCAGCAGCGCATCTGCCACGGTGTCTGCTTCAATGGAAGCTAAGGGCACTGCCTCTGGGTACCGGGTGGCAAAATCTACCACCACCAGAATGTAATTCTTCCCCGACCGGATCGTCTTGCTGAGAGGTCCCACTATGTCCATGGCCACCTTCTGGAAAGGTTCCTCTATGATGGGCAAAGGTCTCAAAGCCACTTTCCCCTTGTCCCGGGCCTTCCCCACCCTCTGACAGGGGTCACAGGATCGGCAATACTTCTGGACAGTGGTAAAGACCCCAGGCCCGTAAAAGTTCTGCAGCAGCCTCTGCTGGGTGCACTGGATTCCCTGTTGCCCTGAGACGGGGATGTTATGGGCCAGGTACAGTAGTTTGCAGTGATACTTCTGGGGTACCACCAGCTGCCTCCTAATCCCACAGGACTCCACTTCCCCTGGGGGAGCCCATTCCTCTTCTCCCACAGGCACCTCTCCTGGCAACCTCTCCTCATGGTCCATACCACGCTGAGGTCGGCCAGGTCCCTGAGCTTTCACAAGGAGGGATCTTTCTGCAACTCGGCCTGGAACTCAGCGGCTGGAAAAGGAATGGGGCCTGGTTCCCTTTCGCTGGCCGGGTCTGAGGCCACAGCCTTTCTGAGCCGTGCCCCTCAGCGCTCCCTCCACACTAGGGTAGGGTCCTGCGCCTCCAGTGTGGTACCCTCCCCAAGGTCAGGGCGCAGTGCCCCTCGCCAGCTCTAGTTACGGGTCACAACCAGGGCGTTCTGGGGGTTGTCTGGCCAGTCCTCTAGGTCCCCCCCCCATCAAAACCTCAGTGGGCAAATGGTGGTGCATCCCCTCATCCTTCAGGCCCTCCTTGGCCCCCCATTTCAGGTGTACCCTTGTCACGGGCACCTTGAATGGGGTCCCACCCACCACTGTCAGGGTAGGTGTTGGGCACCACCTGATCTGGGGCCACCATCTCGGGCCAGGC
This sequence comes from Dermochelys coriacea, assembly GCF_009764565.3. NCBI lineage: Eukaryota > Metazoa > Chordata > Testudines > Dermochelyidae > Dermochelys > Dermochelys coriacea. The sequence continues at coordinate 43,595,220 of NC_050079.1, read as the reverse complement.
CAGCGTCACTTCCGTGCCCGTATCCCAGTATCCATTGACCTTCCTCCCATCCACTTCCAGGGGAACAAGGCACTCTCTCTGGAGGGACAGCCCCGTGCCCACCCTGTAAACCGAGAACCCTGAGTCCAGAGCCTCCAGCCCTCTGGCAGACCTGGCCAGGGGTACTCTTCCCTCCTGAGCAGGGGGTAAGCTGACAGCCCCCCTTGCCTGGGTCATCTGCCCCTCGTCCAGCTGGGTCCCTACCCAGTTAATCCTGGGTAGGTTGGGTCTGCTCAGTCTGTTCCTGAGCCTGTGGCACTGGGTCCATACGTGGCCTCTCTGGCCATAGTGATAGCAGCTCAGGTCAAGTTGGTCCCCTCTAGCGGGTTGGAGGGTCCTGACGCTAGGTGTTCCCCTTGGGAGGTGGTTCTCCATATTTCCCTGCTGGGAGGTCCCATGGTGACTCTCTCTCTGCATCGTGGGGGGCCTGTTCTTTTGGGACTCCTCCCTGCTACTCCCGGACCGACTGTTCACAAACTCATCGGCCAGCTGCCCTGCATGCTGTGGGTTCTCTAGCTTTTTGTCCACCAACCATAGCCTCAGGTCGGAAGGGCACTGTTCATACAGTTGCTCCAGTACAATTAGGTCAAGCAGGTCCTCTTTAGCTTGGGCCTCAGCTGTCCGCTTGTGGGCATATCCCTGCATTCGGTTGACTAGTTGTAGGTATGTGACCTCAGGCATTTTACGCTGACTCCAGAACCTTTTCCGGTACATCTCGGGGGCCAGCCCAAACTCACGGAGCAGGGCCTTTTTGAACAGTTCATAGTCCCCTGCCTCCGCCCCTTTCATTTGGCTGTACACCTCCAAAGCTTTGGGGTCCAGTAAAGGGGTGAGAAACTGGAGCCTGTCTGCAGGGTCAACCCTTTGCATCTCGCAGGCATTCTCAAAGGCCATCAGGAAGTTATCTATGTCCTCCCCCTCCTTACACTGGGCCAGGAAGCACTTACCAAGGCTCCTTGCAGTCTTGGGTCCCCCCTCACTCACCGCAGCTGGGGCCCTACTGCTCCTCAGCCTGCCCAGCTCCAGCTCATGCTGTCTCTGCTTCTCTTCATGCTGCCTCTATTTCTTCTTCTCTTCCCATTCATGCTGACGCTGCTTTTCGTGATCCTCCAGCTCCCTCATTTTCATCTCCCTCTCCCATTCCAGCCGCGTCCGCTCCAGGGATGGGGAGCTCCGCTGGGAGGATCCCCTGCTGGCTGCTGGGGTCAGGGTGCCCTCAGTATTCACTGGGCTTCCCCTAACCCCTCCCCCAGGCATAGGTAGGAAAGGTCTCGGGATGTCCTCGGCAGCAATCTGACCCCTCCCAGCCCAGTCAGGCCCCAGGGCCCATGCTGCATCCGAGCGGCTTCCCTCAGGGATCGGATCATCCAAGCGATCCCTCCCCTCCAACTGGGCAATCAGCTGTTCCTTGGTGGACCTCCCAATGCACAGCCCCCTCTGCCTGCACAGCTCCCCCAGGTCGCTCTTAACGCGTTTAGCAAACATCTTCCTGCTGGCCACTCGCAGGCCTGGGCAGCTTTCCACAGTTTCCAGGGAGAGCCCCTAGGGTGCCAGCCCTTCTTGAGGTCACCGCCTCTTTGCCAGGGTTGAGCTGCAGACTCCTCCGCCCCTGGGACCGCTCGCTGCAATCCCCCAGGGGACCCTGTTACTGTAAAAGTCTCTCTCTCTGGTCACACACTCCCAGAGGTTAAACCACCCCCTGAAACCATCTCTCTCTGAATCTTCAGCACACCTGGTCCCCGTCAATCCCCCTTTGTTTTACTGTTCCCCAGTCACTTACTGCAGGAAGCGCCGTTCACAGGGTGCAGTAGATTCCACCTCTACCACCAGTTGTCACGGAGTGTGGGGGAGTCCGGGGCCTGCACCCCTCTTCCTGGGATTCATTGTGACTCTCAGCCAGCCAGTAAAGCAGAAGAATTATTGGACAACAGGAACACAGTCTAAAACAGAGCTTGAGGGTACAACCAGGACCTCTCAGTCAAGTCCTTCTGGAGGAGCAGGGAGCTTAGACCCCAGCCCTGGGGTTCCCTGTGTTCCACCACCCAGCACTAAACTGAAACTAACCCCCCCCAGCAGGCTCCCTCCTGCAGCCTTTTGTCCACACTCCCAGGGCAGAGGTGTTACCTCCCCCTCCCCCTCCTGGCTCAGGTTACAGGCTCTCAGGTCTCCCTTCCCCAGTGAAACTCCCCTGCCACATTCCCAGGTTAACACTCCCCACCCCCTGCTGCGTCACAGGGGGTTGGGTAGTCCTTGGGCTGATCTCTTCATCTTTGTCTAAAATGTGACTAGTGCTTACCCAGCTAGCTGGGAGGGCAGGGAAGGGTTATTTTGGGTTAGTTTGGCTGTATGGTGCTGTGAATAGCCAGGAACTTTGCGACTGCCAAGTGTTAAATTGACTGTCTCGCTAAAGATCGTAAGAACATAAGACTGGCCATACTGGGTCAGACCAAAGGTCCATCCAGCCCAGTATCCTGTCTACCAACAGTGGCCAATGCCAGGTGCCTGAGAGGGAGTGAACCTAATGGGTAATGATCAGTGATCTCTCTTCTGCCACCCTCTGACAAACAGAGGCTAGGGACACCATTCCTTACCCACCCTGGCTAATATCCATTAATGGACTTAACCTCCATGAATTTATCCAGTTCTCTTTTAAACCCTGTTATAGTCCTAGCCTTCACAACCTCCTCAGGCAAGGAGTTCCACAGGTTGACTGTGCGCTGAGTGAAGAAGAACTTCCTTTTATTTGTTTTAAACCTGCTACCCATTAATTTCATTTGGTGGCTCCTAGTTCTTATATTATGGGAACAAATAAATAACTTTTCCTTATTCACTTTCTCCACACCACTCATGATTTTATAGACCTCTATCATATCCCCCCTTAGTCTCCTCTTTTCCAAGCTGAAAAGTCCTAGCCTCTTTAATCTCTCCTCATATGGGACCCGTTCCAAACCTGTAATTGTAAAGTTCAATATTCAACCAACTGGGCAAGATGAGGCTCGACCTGTCTGGCCAGGGCCTCTCTCTCCATTGCCCTTGTTCTCTGGGCGCCAGGTGGCCATTTCTTATAATAGGGGATCCTAGGCTGAGCTGCTGAGTGGCAGAGCTGAGCCCCCCGAAGGGAAATCTGGTGACTGGGGTTGTAGGCATTTAACTTTTACACTATTTATTGGAAATGTAACTGTCCTGCTCCTTCATTACTCCCTATGGGCATGCGCAGGGAGGGAGCAAATGATTAATCAAGACAACACATCTCTGGGGGATGGAGATGATGGCTGTGGGCTCGTGCTTCAGACAGGTACCGCCTTCTTGACTGCTCCAGCCAGCCTGGTCTGCTGCAGGGTCTGCTGCTTAATTCCTAACAGGCCCGAGAACTTTAGGAGCATCACTTCCATCATGGACTCATCCTTGTTTGCCTGGAAAGGAGGGAGGAAAATAATAAAGGCTAATCCCCAGCTTGTCAGCAGAGCAAGTGGAGGCAGGGCCAAGCGACAGTCCTCGCTGAACACTGGGCTGGGTGCTGAGAGTCAGCTGAATTGAATGCTGAATGTAAACCTTGCACCTGCTTCACAGCCAAGCATACCTGTTTCTGAGTGAGGGTGCCTTTTGCCCACCAGCCACAAGTCTAGGGGGGAGCTTGGGCACAGAGCCAGAGATGTGTACCTACTGTGGCAGATGCTCGCTCCTCACTGAAGGCTGTCAGCAGGCCAGAGACCAACAGGTTAATGGCCATGTTCAGCATGGATTTGACACTGGTGGTGATCAGCAAGGACCCCAAGACTGGGTCTAAATTGATAACCTAGAAGGCAGCAGCACAGAGCCCAGGATGAAGGGGGCACAAGTACAGAGTCGTGCTTTCAGCTGGGCCACCCCTTAGATACACCTGGAAGCCTGCACAAACAGCTGCTCCCAGGGCCTTTTACAGAGGCCGTGTTTAACTCTGGGGCACGTGCAAATGTTTCCAAACTCTTCAAATCTGCACAAGTGTCTGTGCCTATAGCACATGGCCCTGCGAAGAGTGCATGTCCCAGTGCAGGCTGAGAGCTTCCTGTGGGGGGCTGAGCTGCATGCTCGCTCCCCGGAGAGTGTGCAGTTTTGTATTGGCTACAGCCCTGGGTGAGGAAGTGCCTAGTACCAAACCTGGGGTGAGTAACTGCACAGTTCCACTTCTGTGGTCCCCACCCCCTTGTTTCTCCTGCTACACTGGGATTACCTGGGGCTGCTTAGAACGGCAGCAGCAGGTCCTTGATTGCACTGAGCCCTGTTCTGGAGAAAACAAAATGGTACCAGGCTTGGGGTTCTCACAGTGGCATAGTTAAAAATCCCAATCAGGAGCCCAACCATGGTCTCAGATGAGGTGAAGAAAGTGAAGAGGTGAAGTAGTTCATGATGCTCCAGCCAAACAGGAGGTTACACTGGTCAGCAATGAAGGCAAAGGAGGGGGAGGGAGGGAGGGAGGATGGAAAGAGGACCATGCAGTGTGAACATAAGAATGGCCCTACGGGGTCAGACCAAAGGTCCATCCAGTCCAGTATCCTGTCTACCAACAGCGGCCAGAGCCAGGAGCCCCAGAGGGAATGAACAGACCAGGTAATCATCAAGTGATCCATCCCCTGTCGCCCATTCCCAGTTTCTGGCTAATAGAGGACACCATCCCTGCCCATCCCAGCTAATAGCCACTGATGGCCCTATCCCCCAGAAATGTAGCTAGTTCTGTTTTGACCTCTGGTACACTGTGCAATTCATGGCCCTGGCTGCATCTGCCCAGTGGAACATGCTCTAAGCCCATGCTTCTCTGGGCTCCCCCACCGCAGGACCACACCAGGGCCGGTGCTAGCCCCTGCAGAGCAAGTTACCGTCATGGCGTAGCCCACCAGCAGGGAGCCCAGCACCTCCTGCCCGGCTCGGTGCAGCGTGCTGCTGATCAGGTGCATTCTGGGACTGAGGCGCAGAAGGTTCCACAGCTTGCCCATGGCCAGGGCGACCAGGAAGGCCAACAGGCAAGTGAGAGCTTGCACTGTCTCGTAGAAACTGACAAACCTGCCTCAAAGAGGAGTGGAGCCCGTCTGCACATGCCCCCAAGCACGTCCCAGCACCCCGCAGCCCCTGGCTCATCCAGCAGCAGAGATGGGGCCCCGTAGGCCCAGCAACAGGGGTTGCGTTCCCCACCCGCCCCGGGGGTGGTGTCGTGCCGGTTCCCCCAAGCTGGTGGTTCCTCCCGGAGCAAGTGGATGGTAACTCATGGGAAGTAGAGGCTCAGCACAGGGTCTGGGAGTCGAAATACCTGCTCTCTATTCCTCGCTCTGCCATGGACCCCGTGAGCTGGCTAAGTCACCTCACCTCTCTGTGCCTTCAGATGTCTGCCCAGGAGCTGGAGGTGTGGGGTCTCACCAGGGCTCTGAGCATTCTACAGAGGGGTAGCTGTCGCAGTGCAAGGGTGTCCCTAGGGTCGCCGATGGGATTGTGCTCGGGCAGCTGCCTGCGCACGCCGCTGGGGTTGGATGTCTGTTATAGCACGCTAGCCTGATCCAAGTCAGCGCAGCTACATCTGCCAGAGCTGGCACCCTCCCACCCAGCTCCTGGGGGGTGCACCCTCTGTTTCCCTCTCAGCGCAGGGGGCTCGGGCTGTGGGGAGTTGGGAAGGTTCAGTAAGGAAATGTCTGTAATATGCCAGGAGAGTCTCTCGATCCAGGGGCTATAGCAACTCACACTCCAAGGTCAGAAGGGACCATTGTGATGTTAGTCTGACGTCGTGTACAGCATGGGCCAGCAACTTTCCCTCTAGAAATGCCTGTTGGAACTAGACTGTGTCTCCAGTCACGATTTAAAAACTGCCAGTGATGGGAATTGACCACAACCCCTGGTAAGATGTTCAAATGGTGAATTCCCTTGTTAAACTTTTACACCTTATTTTTAGTCTGAATTTGCCAGCTTCAACTTCCAGCCATTGGATCATGTTAGCTCTTTGTCTGCTACATTGGCCCTCTGTTTTCAAACCTCTGTTCCCCTGTAGACACTTAAAAACTGGAATCAAGTCAGCCCTTAACCTTCTCTTTTCTAAGCTAAATACAGTGTGCTCTTTGAGTCTCTGACTGTAAGGCAAGTTTTCTGATGCTTTACTCATTCTCCTGGCTCTTCTCTGAACCCTCTCCATTTTATCAACATCCTGCTTGAACCGGACACAGTATTCCAGTGCTGGCTGCAGCACTGCCAAATACTGTACAGAGGTAAAATAACTTCCAAGACTTGTATTAGTGCTTGTGGCTACAGCTTCACACCGGGAGCCCATGTTCAGACCGCAAGTCTTTTTCAGAGTCCCTGCTTCCCAGGGTAGAGTCCCCGATCCTGTAGGTATGGCCTGCTTTCTGTGTTCCTGAGTGTACTACCTTACATTTAGCTGTACTGAAACACACAAAGTTTGCTTGCACCCAGCCTACCAAGCAATCCAAATTGCTCTGAATCAGTGATCTGTCCTCTTCATTATTTACCACTCCCCCAATTTTGTGTCACCTGCCAACTTTATCAGTCATGCGTTTGTTTTCTTCCAGGTCACTGATAAAAATATTAAATAGCTTCGGGCCAAGACCCCTGAAGGACCTCACAGGAACATTCTTGCTCAGTGGGGATTCCCGTTCACAGTTACATTTGAGAACTGTCAGGTGGGGAGTGTCTCATCCATTTACTGTCTGCCATGTTGATCACGTATCGCTCTAGCTTTTTAATAACACTGTCATGCAGTACCATGTCAAAGGTTTTACGGACCCTATTACATCAGCATCATGAATTACCTTTATCAACCAAACCTATAATGTTGTGCAAAAAGAAAAGCTAGTTTGACAGGCTCTGTCTTCCATCAACTCCTGTTTCTGCAAAGCATGTTCTCTGCTCCTTCTCCCCAGGCCAAGGCTGGCAGAGACGGTGGGGGATTATGGGATGGTCCCTGCAGCCCTGCTTGTCTGGTAAGATGTCATCAGCAGGGGGAGAGATGTAGCTGCAGGCCTGCTCTGACCTGTCCTGGGGCCCCATTTTCACAGCTCCAGGGCAGAATACGGGGCAAATTCCAGTTGAAACTCACTCAGAAAGGATTTCAATAGCCTCTGTCACCCGCCTCTGTCCATAGGTGCTGGAACTAGGGATGGTGCAGCACCCCCTGGCTTGAAGTGGTTTCCATTATATACAGGGTTTAGTTTGGTTCAGTGGTTCTCAGGACCCCACTATACACATCGTTCCAACTCCCTTGCTTCTGTCTTCGAGAGGGAGAGAGCAGCGTCTCTCAGCCAGTCAGGGCTTGTCTGGCTGCCCAATAGTGACTCACATGAAAACATGACTTCTTTGCAAGGAGGCTGACTGGCCAAAGGGATGAGAGGGGGATGAGACCTGCCAGAGGAGGTGAGCCTCCACTATTAGGTTAGAGCATGTTCCTCAGAGCACAACCCCGGCACAGTGTCCCAGGACCCCCTCGCAGCCTGACTTTGTAAGTGGCGTGGGACATTGGAGGCCTGAGAGCCTATTGGTGAATGAGCGCCCTGCTCCACAGCAAAGGGCCAGCTGCTCAGGGGCCTGCCGCTCAACCAAGCCCTGCTCAGCGGAAGGAAAACACCTTTCTTGCGTGGACCCGTAAGTTCAAGGGCAGGCTCTGGGTATGGAAGAGACTTGTCTGGCTTTACGCTACTGCCAGCTTGGACGTGGCAGCATGTCTGCCCTGCAGTAGCTCCTGGTCCCACCCTTCTCTCTGGGTCTTGCTCCCTGCTGGCTCACTTGCTGTGGTCCTGGTGATATTTCTCCATCCTCTCTTGACCCCAAATGCTGCAAGGCTGATGAGAATTATACTTATGTCCAGCCCGTTTCTCTGGCAGCTGAAGTATCTCCACTTCTGCTGCTTCAGCTGCTGGCCCTGGACATAGGGGACCTCCATGGTCAGGGCATGCCCTGTGAATCCCTTACTCAGCTGGTGCGATGGGCACAGTGCAAGGGGCTCCACTCAGAGCAGAGCAAGAGGGGGAGGAGGCTACCTGGCACACCTGGGAATACAGAGGGACAGCTGCCCACACATGGGCTTTTCCCCCAGGCTCTCTGCACCGTATTTCACCCAGATGCTGTCCTGTGGCCCCCTGCTCTAGCCAGGGGGACTCCAGCCAGGCCCATAGCCCCCTGCGTCCTGCTGGCGGCAGGAGCAGAGCTGGTGCTGCGGCTGGGGCTGGGGCCGGAGCTGCCGCAGTCGCACGCTGCTGAGGAGGAGGGAGTTTCCCTCTGAGATGAACCCTGTGGCACAAGGGGTAAGTGCCATGGAAAGGGTCTTTGAGTAGAAGGCACAGGGGCATGGAGTGCCCGCTGCAGGCAGGGGGGTGCTGGGACACTGCACCCCACTACCTGCCATGGGCCCCGTCGTCTGAGTCTCTCAGGCAGCCCCCCCACCCCCCTTCGAGCCTGTGCTGCAGATGCATCATTTCAGAAAAACGGTGTGTGTGGGGGGGGTACTTCAGGTGCATCAGCCTGGCGCTAGGGCTACCACCTTTGAACTGCAAACTGATTGGCCCCCCTGCCCCAAGGCCACTCCACACCCCCCTTCAGCAGCCATTTACAGTATCCAGTGAGGTAACGCGTGTCGCTAAGATCAAGAACCTTGCACGGCTCCTCGCACGCATGCCTCAAGCCTCTCACACGCGCAGCGCTGGCATGGTGGTGGGCAGACAGCTGCTGCATTTTCAACTCTGGTCTGTTATGACTTAAACTGGGAAGTGGGAACACTGCAGCAGCTGTAGCTGGACGCAGAAACTTTTACCATTCGCTACCTCAGTGTATTGTGATGATCAAGCAAAGCTTTAGACCCAGGTAAAACCCTGGCGCAGATTAAATGAGTTTTCTGGCAACTGGCAAATACATAAATAACCAGCCAGGCCAGTCAAATCCCAGCCGGGTGGGAACCCTCTCCAGCCCTGTGTTGTTTAATGTTCTATCATTGTAGACCTGTGAAAATGTATGCCTGGGGGCATGGCCCCCTTTGGAAATCACAGACAGTCCATGGAGCCCCAGCTGAAAGCCACTGCTCTAGAACAGCATCAAAGTGGAGACCTCAATGGAACCTGTAGAGCCCTGAAGAGCCTGGGGGCAAACGGTGCCCGGCTTTGCTGCTCTCTGGGAGTCCAGCCCTATGGGCGTCGCTGCCTCTGCCAGGGCAGGTCCGCAGAGGTGAGCAGCAGGGGATGCACCACTCTGGGGGGCAATGATGGGGAGCAGCCCCTCCCCTCAACCATGCCCTCGCTCTTCCACAGCAAGTTCAACTGTCCGGGTGGGCGAGGCACTCCCTGCTCCCCGCTCTGCCCATGTCTGTGTCTGCCCCGGGGGAGGGAAGGGTCCTGATGGGTCCCTGTGGCACGGGCAAAGGGTGGAGTCTCTCACCTGGGTGTGGCCCGTTGAAGCTGGGCAGGAGCGTGCCGCGGGCCCAGCGATAGAAGTCCCCCAGGCCACGGATGTGGTAGAAGTTGCGTGTGATGCTCTTGCGAATGGCCTCGTTGAAGCACAGCTCATGGCGGCTCCGCTCCGTGTAGCACATGACTATCAGTGAGGCCAGGAGAACAAGCTGCACGGCCGGGCAGACAGAGGATGGCCGCTCGGAGCCTGCCTGAGCTGGGCTGTCCTTAGGATTTATGGGGCCCTACGCAGTATTATTGAACTGGTGCCCCTACGCTGGCACAGCTGGTGCCCCTACGCCAGTGCCTTTGGCTCTGTGAATACGGCCCCTGCCTTCTGCCTAGTAAGGAGACTGCAGCACACGCTGGCTGTGCGGGAACCAACTGCTCTTACCTGCTGCCGGGTCAGAGGCGCGGACTCCGTGGGTGGGTGCTCTGGGGCTGGAGCGCCCATGGAGAAAATTGAGGGGGTGCGGCACCAAGCTGCCCCCCCGCTTCTCACAGGTCGGCCGCCCCGCTCTTACTAACTCCTCCCCCACCCTTCCGGTGCTTCCGGCGCACCACGAACAGCTGATTTGTGGCATTCAAGCTCCAGGAGGTAATGGGAGGAGCGGGGATGGGGCGTGCTTGGGGGGGAGTCAGGGAAGAGGCGGGGCATGGAGCAGAGTGGGGGGATCAAGCACTCCCCAGCAAGATGAGAAGTCAGTGCCTATGGTCCCCGTGATGCCCCAAATTTTCGGACGCCGCATATGCTGCGTATGCTAAGGACGGCCCTGTGCCCGACAGACGCCAGGCCCGCCCTGGCCTGCTGGCGTAGAGCAGGCGCATTCGCTGGGGCAACAGGCACCTCCAGAGCCTGCAGAGGCGTGCCACCCCCTCTGCCTTTAGCATCCTGATGGCAGCCTGACCCAGCCCTAGCCCAGCTGGCAGGGGAAGAACCCAGCCCCCATGGGCTCTGGTGGTCTGTAGCCCCCTGGTTCCAGCCCTGTCAGACATGCTGGTGTCCCCCAAAGGCCCAGTCCTGCCAGCAGGCTAATTCGGGGCACTCCCCATTGCTGCACATCCCAGCCCAGCCCCTAATCTGCAGCTCTCCGACCCTGCTGGCTCCCTTTCCCATGTCCCTTTCCTTGTGCAGCTCTGCTCCGGCCCAGGCCTTCCCCTCCAGCCCACTGCCAGCCCTGCCTCAGGCACCCCCAAGCATCCTGCTCCATGAAACTGGCCCGTGCTACCCTGCACCCAGCTCACCGCACAGTGCCAGCTCACTGCCCTCGTTCCATGCTTTCTGCACCTGGTCTGAGTGCTGAGCTGCCAGGGGCAGGGGCTGGGGGGGCTGGGCCCGGTCACCTGTGGGGAGAGACACAGGCTGCGTCAGCGCCAGGGCCTACAGCGAGCAGGGGCCTCCACTGGGGGGCGCCAGCGCAAGGGTTTGTTGGGCGAACAGGGCCCACAACTTCACCCGACCCGCCAGCATCACTGTCCGGGTCACACAAGGTCACAGTAGCCTACGCCACCGGCTAGCGGGAGAAGCTACGCAAGGCAGACAGAGACTGGCGGGTTCCCTGCGAGCCGCAAGGGCTACATTCGTGCAGAGCTGGTAACCAGGAGCAGAGCCAAGCTTGGGCTATCCAGAAGCAGGGCTAATTGGTGGCCAGTACAATAAGGGGATGGCTAGTCTGCCCATCACCTCTCTTTTGAGGTCCTGAAAGAAAGAGCCTTTGGAGGAAACCAGTGGCTACTGGAGCAGCTTCACCAGCCTGGCTGCCACCCCACCCTCTCCTGGGGCCCTGGGTCTTCATCATCCTGCTCCTGAGAGACCAGCCTGGGCCAGTGAGCGGGACCCAGGGAACAGCACCACCTGCACTGGCTGAATCCTGAATGCCAGCTGGGAAAAGGAGCTCTGGCTGGGCTGGCTTTCACCGGTTCAGAGGTTACTGGACTATAAAAAGAACCCCGTCGTTACAGTTTGGTTCAATGGCTCTCTGCACCTCCACGTTAGGGTGATCAGATGTCCTGATTTTTATAGGGACAGTCCTGATCTTTGGGTCTTTTTATTATGTAGGCTCCTATTACCTCCCACCCCCGTCCCGATTTTTCACCCTTGCTGTCAAATGCATCCGATGAAGTGAGCTGTAGCTCACGAAAGCTTATGCTCAAATAAATTTGTTCGTCTCTAAGGTGCCACAAGTACTCCTGTTCTTCCTACCCCCCATACACATTGTTCTAGGCCCCTGGATACAAGCCAACACAGCTCTTGTACCTCTGAGAAAGGAGACCCTTTCGGGGGCTGAGGTTGCTGGGGACTGACTGTAGGTGACAGAGTGTATCTTGCTGAAGTTAAGGTTTAGTCTTCTAAGTGTATTTTCACTTTTGTTGCTTGCCCTTGCAAGCGTTACGCCTTGTACCTGCACCACGTGAAACCCTCTCACGTCGGCACTGAATATGCTGGTTTGACTTGCTCTCTGAACCAGCTCCATGCTCTGACTCAGCTAAGAGACAGTTTATGCCAGTTGAGAACAAGCTACTGTGATGAAAGACATGTTCCTAAATCCCATGTGTGCAGGTGAGTATGGGTGACATGTTCCCACATCCCAAAGGAGTGACGCGTTCCCAGATCCCGGGGTGTATGTGTGTGGTGGGGGAGGGGGCGGATTTGGCATGTTCCCAGATCCTGGGGGTAGGGTGTGAGATGTGTTCCTGGATCCCATGGAGGAGGGGTGATGTGTTGCCGGATTCCATGTGTATGTGAGTGTGGGGTGACGTGTTCCCAGATCCTGGGGGTGGTGTGTGATGGGGGAGGGGTGATGAGTTCCCAGATTCTGGGGGTTGGGTGTGAGATGCGTTCCCGGATCTCACGAGGGGTGTGATACGTTCCTAGATCGCATGATGCCAGATGACATGTTTCCAACTTCCAGGGCAGGGGAGTGGCAGACTCTGAACTCTAGATACTGCCTGGGGTGTAACCTGCCTTCTGGCAGATGCCCCATTGCTCCTGCCACTACCAGCCATGGAGCCTCCAGGACCCATGGGCTGAATTTCCTCTCTGGGCTGGTGCAGCTCCAGGCCTCAGCGAGTCATCCCATGCACAGCGGGAGCCCCTGCATTGCTGTGTGCTTCTCTCTCCAAAGCCACTGATGTGTAGCCACCTCTGGGCTGGAACATGGACGGTTTTTAACAGCAACTCAACAGCAGTTTAAGCTAGGAAGTGAGGCAGGATCCTGGATCCGATCACAAATGTGGAGGGAACTGCAGGAGGCCTGTAGGATGGGCTGGGCTGGGCTGGGGACTGTGTCGTGCCTGTGGCTGGGCTGTGGCTGGGGCCCGTGGCTCTGCTGTGGCTGGGGGCCATGGCTATGCTGTGGCTGTGGCTGGGGCCCCTGGCTAGGCTGTGGCTGGGCCGTGGCTATGCTGGGCCCATGGCTCTGCTATGGCTGGGGTCCCAGGCTATGCCATGGCTGTGGCTGGGGCCCGTGGCTCTGCTGTGGCTGGGGGACCTGCCTATGCCATGGCTGTGGCTGGGGCCTGTGGCTCTGCTGTGGCTGGGGGCCCTGGCTCTGCCGTGGCTGTGGCTGGGGCCCGTGGCTCTGCCGTGGCTGTGACTGGGGCCCGTGGCTCTGCTATGGCTGAGGTTTGACTGTGGCTTGGGCCCCGGCTAGGCCGTGGCTGTGCTGGGCCCATGGCTCTGCTGTGGCTGGGGCCCATGGCTCTGCTGTGGCTGGGCTGTGACTGTGCCGAGGCTGGGCCGGGCCTGTGGCTGGGCTGGACTGGCGCTAAGCTCTTTACCTTCAGTGGCTGCATTATGAAGATGCTCTGGTGGAGAGAGAGCAGTATGGAGACGACCCAGCTGGTGGCTGGGTGCCCTGGCTATGCTGTGACTGTGGCTGGGCTGTGGCTGGGGCCCGTGGCTCTGCTGTGGCTGGGGGCCCTGGCTAGGACATGGCTGTGGCTGGGCTGTAGTTGGGGCCCGTGGCTCTGCTGTGGCTTGGTGCCTTGGCTAGGACGTGGCTGTGGCTGGGGCCCTGGCTATGCCGTAGCTGTGGCTGGGCTGTGGCTGGAGCACTGGCTATTATGTGGCTGCGGCTGGGGCCCATGGCTCTGCTGTGGCTGGGGGCCCTGGCTATGCCGTGGCTGTGGCTGGGGGCCCTGGCTATGCCATGGCTGTGGCTGGGGCCCATGGCTCTGCTGTGGCTGGGGGCCCTGGCTATGTTGTGGCTGTGGCCTGTGGGTATGCCGTGGCTGTAGCTGGGCTGTGGCTGGGGCACGTGGCTTTGCTGTGGCTGGGGGCCCTGGCTATGCCGTGGCTGTGGCTGGGCTGTAGCTGGGGCCCATGGCTCTACTGTGGCTGGGCTGTGACTGTGCCGAGGCTGGGCCGGGCCCGTGGCTGGGCTGGACTGGCGCTAAGCTCTTTACCTTCAGTGGCTGCATTATGAAGATGCTCTGGTGGAGAGAGAGCAGTATGGAGACGACCCAGCTGGTGGCTGGGTGCCCTGGCTATGCTGTGACTGTGGCTGGGCTGTGGCTGGGGCCCGTGGCTCTGCTGTGGCTGGGGGCCCTGGCTAGGACGTGGCTGTGGCTGGGCTGTAGTTGGGGCCCATGGCTCTGCAGTGGCTTGGTGCCTTGGCTAGGACGTGGCTGTGGCTGGGCTGTGGCTGGAGCACTGGCTATGCTGTGGCTGCGGCTGTGGCTCCGGCAGAGGTTGGTGGCCTTCTGCATCTGGGGCTCCAAGATGGGGAAGCTCCTCCCACCCCTGGAAAGAGGAGGGGCAGTTAGGCGTAAGTCACACTCGCCGACAGCTGAGGGAGAGCAGCAGGTTGGTTTGTGGCTACCTGGCCAGTCCAGGCTCCTGCCGTGGGCCTGGCTGCTCCAGCAGGCTCTGGAGCTGGCTGGCCGCCTGGAGGTAGTCATAGGGATTGCAGAGCTTGCTCAGGTCCAGGGCTCGGAGCTGGACCTGCAATGGCCCTAGCATGTGGCTTAGGTGGCTGCTGAGATGGCAATAACTCTCTGAAAGAGCAGGTGCAACAGCGTTAGTCCTGTCTGCCCCAGGCCAGCCCCCTGCGCTCATAATGCCCATCGCAGGCTATACAGCTCAGGGCCTGCCCCAAACCCGGGAGCCCCCTGGGGTGAGAGGGCTCATGGCTACAATCCTGGGGGGAGCTGGATTCCATCCCGCCCCAGGCCTCCATGCCCTGCTGTGCCCTGGCGATGCCAGTTCCCTGCCTGCCAGGGGCTGGGACGGATTTGGAGCTGGTCTGCGCCGATCTTGACTCCTCTTTGTTGGCTTGGTTGCAGAAGTGTCTGCAGTGCACTGGAGGGGGCCTGCGGGGGTGGGGGTGGAGGGGGTCTGTGGCGCAAGTGCATTGGGTGAGCGCCGGGGGGTGAGCGCACTGTGGGGATCTGCAGCACGAGTGCACTGGGGGGCTGTGATGTTATTAACATAATCTGGAACCGTATAGAACATGGTTGCAACCAAGGTCCCGTAGTCGCATCAAATCTTGTATAAAGGGGGTCAAATAAGGTGTCTAAGACAATGTTATGGTTTGCTGGTTCTGATTATGTGATCTGTATGCATGTATCATTTTTTAATTTAAAGTTATAAGTATTGGTTCTATACTGTCTGTATTTCAAAAGTATGCTATGCTTTTGGGTTACATCCCAGACAAGTTGGTGTCAGCTCTGCTTAGCCTGCTTGATGGCCCATTGAGGACCATCAGCTATACAAGTCTCCCATTGAGAGAAGGCAGACATGCCTTGTGACTCAGCAAGGCATGCGGGGACATGCCTATGGACAGAACTCTGAGGTGTTTCCAGGCCATGTGCTGGACAGCTTGTCTTTGGAACAAAGACAGCAGAGACCACATGGCAGGAGACTATAAAAAGCTGCTGCAGCTCCTCCATCTTGTCTTCAATCCTGCTTCTTACCCCTGGAGGGTATGATGAAGCGGGACTGTTCTTAATGTTTCCTCTGAATATTGTGGGGGTGCCTCAGTTTCCCCTACGCAGTTCTTAAGTATCTAGGGGGTGGGACAATGGTGTATGATCGTTGCAGAGCCCTAGAGAGCAGGTGTGTGCAGGGGTCTGGACACAGAGAATGGCCGACACCCTGTTTCCTGGCAACTGATGGCCTGGGCCCTTCCCCCCTGCAAGGTGAGAGCTAAAGGGTGGGAGAACAAAGGAATCAGGTGCCCTCCTGGCCCGGGAAAGGGACAAAGCCCAGAGGAGGAGGGGCTGGAGAGAGTTTCAGTTTGGGGCTGGCTGGGGACATGGAATGAAATGCAGACGGTGTTGTCTGGCTCACTGCCCCCCAAAATGGACCCAGCTGAGGGGTCCTGTTCTCTGCACCTACAAGCTCTGCTTTAGACCACGTTCCTATCGTCTAATAAACCTTCTGTGTTACTGGCTGGCTGAGAGTCACGTCTGACTGTGGAGTTGGGGGGCAGGACCCTCTGGCTTCCCCAGGACCCCGCCTGGGCGGACTCGCTGTGGGAAGCGCACGGAGGGGCAGAGGATGCTCCGAGGTCAGACCCAGGAAGGGGGAAGCCGGGTGAGCTGGGTGCCCTGCAGACAGGCTGCTCCCAGAGAGGAGACTCCCCAGAGTCCTGCCTGGCTTTGTAGGGAGCAGTTCCAGAGCATCGCCCAGGGACTCCACCATCACACAGGGTTGGTGCAGCCAAAGCCTTCACAAGGCTGTGCACTGCAGAGCAATGCCTAGAGAACATGATGCCATGCTGAGCTTCACCACCTGGACCAGCAGGACAGGATGATGTCCTCCTCTGACGCAGGGCTGGAGCCATGGCCCACCCGCAAAACTCCTTGGGGCTCCGGCTCAGCCTCCTGCCCCACCAATGCAGCGCCGTGCACAGGAGGAGGGGCCCATAACATGGCCTGGGCAGAAGCGGAAGCAGCAACAGGGGCCCATGCCAGGGCCGGGGCAGAGGGGAAGGAGCGATGGGGAGGCGGAGGGAAGAGAGCGAGAGGGGCCCGTCCCGGGGCAGAAGGGAGGGAGCAGTGGGGGCCCGTGCCAGGGCCGGAGCGGAGGAGAAGGTAGCAGTGGGGGCCTGCACCAGGGCCGGGGCGGAGGGGAAGGAGCGACAGGGCGGAGGAGAAGGAGCAGCGGGGACCCGCGTCAGGGCCAGGGAGGAGGGGAAGGAGCAATGGGGCAGAGGGGAAGGAGCAGCGGGGGCCCCCATCAGGGCCGGGGCGGAGGGGAAGGTAGCAGCGGGGGCCCGCACCAGGGCCGGGGCGGAGGGGAAGGAGCAACGGGGGCCTGTGCCAGGGTCGGAGCGGAGGGGAGGGAGGACAGGGGCCTGTACCAGGGTGGACGGGGCCAGCGGTAGTGGCTCATGCCGGGGCAGAGGGTGGGAACACCATGGGCACTCCTGCGGGGAATGGGCTGCTGGGGCCTTACCAGTGTGCTGCCCGTGGCCTGTGAGCAGGGTGGTGTTGAGGAGACAGTGGGTGCTGTTGGGCGAGTGCTGGTAGACCAGGTAGAGCTCGAGTGGCAGGGGAATGTTGGGCAGCACACGGACGATCAAGGCATCTTCCATGGACGTGACGTTCACCTCGATCACAAACTCCTCTGTGCTGACGTTGACGCCAGCGGGGGACGTCTCTGCACACTCGTCTCTCTACCGCCGGACCTGGCAGGGAGCACAGAGGCCTCAGGGCTCTTGGCTGTGGGCGCTTCCCAGGCTTGCTCTCACAGCGCCAGGCTGGGGGGATGCAGGCTCTGCATGTCTCCGAGCTGGGCCCCCGGCAAGCAGGGCAGGGCAGGGCAGTGATGAGCTGGAGGCTGGAGGCACAGGCTGGCTTGGGGCAAGCTCAGCCAGTGGGACAGCCGTACCCTGGGGCTCACAGCCACTCCTGTGACTCCGGCCATTTGGCAATGCAAGGTGGTGCCAATGGGTTTGGCACTGTCCATCTTCACAGTCCTGCACAAGTGCCAACACTCAGAACACGCGTGACCATAGGGGGGCCAGGTGTCTGGTTTCCAACCGGAAAGTCCAGTCGAAAATGGGACCTGACAGTGTCTGGTCAGATCTACTGACCGGACACTCAAAGTCCAGTTACTGCGGGTGGGGGAGACGGGCAGGAGCTGAGTCATCACCTGCACAAGCTCCTACTCAGCTGGGGCCGCCTCTTACCTACTTTGGATGGCTGCAGCTCCCAGCCCTGGCTCCCCAGGTGAGTCCCTCCCGACCTGACGGGGGAGGGGGAAGAGGAGAAAATGAGGGATAGGGACTTGGGGGGAAGAAGTTGGGCAGTGGCGGGGTCTCAGGGGAAAGAGGCAGGGCAGGGGAGATTCCAGGACTCCTGCTGGAGTATTGACCATTTTCTAAATATTGCCAAGTTGGCAACCCTACGTGCCTGGTGCATGTGCTCAAGGAGATGGGCTGTTGGAAAACCTGCTGTACAATAGCATTTCCCAGGTGGCCCTGCTCCCCGAATCTCAGTCCCGCTCCCCGCTCCTCAGCCCCGGCTTTCGGCCCCACTCCCCGGCCCCAGTTCTCGGCCCCGCTCCCCAGCCCCGGCTCTCGGCCCCGCTCCCTGGTCCCGGCTCCCAGCCCCACTCCCCCAGTCCTGGATCCCGGCCCTGCTCCCTGGACCCGGCTCTCGAACCCACTCCCCAGCCTCAGCTCTCAGCCCTGTGTAAGTGACTGGCTGCCTGGTTGAAATGCACCTCGATATCCTTGGGTAAGTCCTCGATGTCCTCAGATAGATTCCTTGTTGGCAGTGAGGAAGATGTTCCCAATGCTCCTGATCTCCTTCCCGTCCAAGTGCTTGAAGAGGTTAATAGCCAGGACTGTTACCTAGAACATGAAGAGCCTGAGCTGCCAGCCCCATTACCACGGGACTTACAGCCCTGGGACAGCCCTTCCTCCGGGTTTGAGGGGAAATGTGAGCACTGGGTGGCCCCAGGGGCCACGCCGGGACTCTAGCCCAGATCAGCAGGTCAGGAGGTTGGGGATCTGTCGAAGGGGTGTGCTCCAGGCAGACCTGTAGCCACACATTCCCTCTGGGGCACCTGGCAGTGGCCACTGTCAGAAGACAGGATACAGGGCTAAATGGACCATTGGTCTGACCCAGCATGGCCACTCTTATGTTCTGTTCACACAGAGACACTGTGCAGGGCACCAGGCTATGTGGGATGCCTGCAGAGGACTCTGGGACCCAGCAGCTGAAGTGTGTGCGGGGGGTTAGGGAATGGGCTATTATGCCGGCAGGCCAGGTGCCAACTCTCGCCAAGGTCCCAGGGTCTCAGCTGAACTCTGGTGATTCCCTAACTGGGAGCAGCCTGGCTCCCTGAGGCTGTACAGGGATTAGAATGTGTTCAGTGTTTAGACTTGGGCTGTTGATTAATCGCAGTTAACTAACACGGTTAACTAAAAAAAAATTAATCGTGATTAAAAAATTAATCGCAATTAATCGCAGTTTTATTCACACTGTTAAACAATAGAATACCAATTTAAATGTATTAAATATTTTTCAATGTTTTTCTACATTTTCAAATATATTGATTTCAATTACAACATATGCTAAACATTCGTATGCCCCTTCATGCTTGGGCCACTATTCTGGAGGACATACTTCCATGCTGATGATGTTCGTTAAAAAAATAATGCGTTAATTACATTTGTGACTGAACTCCTTGGGGGAGAATGTGTCTCCAACTCTATTTTACCCGCATTCTGCCATATATTTCATGTTATAGCAGTCTCCGATGATGATCCAGCACATGTTGTTCATTTTATGAACACTTTGACTGCAAATTTGATAAAACGCAAAGAAGGTATCAATGTGAGATTTCTAAAGATAGCTACAACATTCAACCCAAGGTTTAACAATCTGAAGTGCCTTCCAAAATCAGAGAGGGACGAGATGTGGAGCATGCTTTCAGAAGTCTTAAAAGAGCAACAGTTCAGTGTGGAAACTACAGCACCTGAATCACCAAAAGAGAAAATCAGCCTTCTGCTAGTGGCATCTGACTCAGATGATGAAAATTAAAATGTTGGTCCACACTGCTTTGGATCGTTATCAAGCAGAACCCGTCATCAGCATGAACGCATGTCCCCTGAAATGATGGTTGAAGCACGATGTGATGTATGAATCTTTAGCACGGGGTGGGCAAACTTTTGGGCCTGAGGGCCACATTGGGGTTCCGAAACTGTATGGAGGGCCAGGTAGGGAAGGCTGTTCTGCCCCATACAGCCTGGTCCCCACCCCCTATCTGCCCCCTCCCACTTCCTGCCCTCTGACTGTCTCCCTTTTTGGATGTTTTCTACATTTTCAAATATATTGATTTCAATTATACCACAGAATACAAAGCCGGGCTCCCAGCGCTCGGAGCTAATCCCCTCATGTAGGTGGATTTCCAGGAGCACTGGGAGAGCTCTCTCCCAGTGCTTGTGAGCGACCACACTCACACTTCAAAGTGCTGCTGCAGGAGCGCTCCCGCAACAGTGCTTTGAAGTTTCCAGTGTAGCCATGCCCTTAGGGTGAAGGGCTGATCTGCAACAGAAAGTGTTACGCCCTGCCCAAAGAGAATAGTCCATGGTCACCAGATGGACTGTTGAGGGATTTTTTATGCTCTAATAAATTTGTTAGTCTCTAAGGTGCCACAAGTACTCCTTTTCTTTTTGCGAATACAGACTAACACGGCTGCTACTCTGAAACCTGTTGAGGGATTGGTATTGTCAACAAGAAGACAATAGTTTTGTTGTTATTCTGCCTCCTCCCTGTGAAGATGAGTCCTGCAAGGGACTCCTCATGTCAGCTGAGCTTTGCAGCCAAAAGCATGTGGGAAGAAGAGAGTGAAACTCATAACAAGATCTGTTTTCAGAGTAGCAGCCCTGTTAGTCTGTATTTGCAAAAAGAAAAGGAGTACTTGTGGCACCTTAGAGACTAACAAAAATGTGAGATCTGAGGTGTAACTGACCTGGGGTAAGTGACTGGTCCTTTGGGACTGGCAGTAGCCTGAATATTGCTGTGATTCTTGGTGGAAGGGCCCAGCCATCACAAAGGCGAGACAGACCAGCGTGCCCAGGGGGACTGTCTGTGACCCCATGGTAAGGCTGTGCTGGTCCCTGGGGAGGTCACGCTTGATACTTGGTTGGTGAAATTTAAGCGCAGACCTCACAGCCAGTTTGCGTCCTGGGTCCTAGCAGGTTGCTCTGAGGTTGGCGTGCATGCTGTGGCCTCGCTGCAGGCAGCATCACAGGGAACCCAGCAACATGAGCTGACAGAGACTCTAGCCCCATGAGCAGATCCTTGCTGGGGAGGGGAGGGCAGCACTGTGGTCTCTTTGGGACTGCCCTGCAGGCCAGGCTGTGTTGCTTTGGGCTGTAAGGGTCCAGAGGAACACAAGCAGTGCTTTCTGCAGCAAGCTGCCCTCTCTGTGCCCCACAGGGCCTGCCTAGCACCCAGGGCTGGGCCCAACGGGGGGAGCTGGTCGTCAGCACTGCCTGTCTACTTACCCGGACCTGCACGCGGGGGTGTTTGCTCAGCAGCATTCCCCAGGCAGAGGCTGCCAGGAAGGCCAGCATCAGAGACACTGGCTGAGCCAGGTGGTAGGAGCCCCAGGGCACAGTGGAGGCGTTGTGGCTGGGGAAAGGGAGGGACAGGATTTAATAATTTTATTAAGATAATGTTGAAGTAAAAAAAAAAACGGTACAGAGTTTAGGCATAGAAATTTCTGGTTATCAGGGAATAAGGTACAGATTATCAAGGGGTGCGAAGTTCAGTTTAGGAGCGGGTGGCGTAAGAAATACATAATCAGCAATCTCCCCGATTGGGGGTAAAAGTTTAACGGATTAAAGCACAGACATTGAGATATGGGGGTATGTTGTCCATATAATGGCTATGTTCAGGTGTGGAGTATAATGAGCGGATACGATGATGAGGATGGATCTACCCTCATTTGGTGGGATTTAATGTTCAGTGAGTTTACGGTTCCAGTTCATATGGTCCAATGAAAAAGAAAAAAAAAAAAGTCTCTCAGTCCCTTTCCCATGGTTGATGCACGATGTACCGGCTCACACCTCCTGGTACTGTCGGTGGCCGGTGATGTGTTCGATGTAGATGTCCCTGGACCATCGGATTGTGTCCGAGACCATGAGGCGCCGCATGAGCCGTGCGTAGCGTCGACCGATCCCCCAGGTCCGCAGCACACGCTCGTTGCAGGGGTCCCAAGCACCCAGGGCTCCGACAATCAGGGCATCCATCTGCACCTCGTAGCCCTTCGCTCTCAGAGTGTCAGCCAGGGGGGCGTATTTTTCCAGCTTAGGAGCTCGGGATTCGCGGAAGGCCAGGGTCCTGTTCTCGAAGGAGACCGTGATGTCGATGAGGATGATCTTTTTCTGGTCCTCATCGGTGACTACCACGTCAGGTCGCAACTGGCTGTCCGTCCTGGGGATGGTGGAGTTCACGGCGACCTCCCCCAGGCCTAGTGCGATGGCTTTCACCAGGCGGTTCTGGATGGCGTTGTGGCGCAGCTGCCAGGCTCTGGAGTGGGGTTTGCAGCTGCACAGGACATGGGGCAGGGTCTCGTTGGAGTAGCCGCACTTCCTGCAACGCTTGTCTCGGTTCCCGTGGCGGATGGCTCCGTTGAGCGGGACGCAGTTGAACCGGGCACGGTGGATGAACCACCAGTCGGCGAAACGGGTGAAGCTGCCCCTGGCGAGGTTGCTGGTGTCCCACTTGCTGGCAAGTTCGAAGACTTTACCCTGGTCTGGTTTACACTTCAGGGTTTCCATATACAATGAGTGGATGGCCGCCTTCAGGGTCCTCTCCAGCATGCCCCTGGCACTCGGGATGACGATGGTGTTGTCGTCGGACCTGATCTGCGGCACCAGGACTCCCAGCTCCTGGCGCTCCTCGCACCATTTCCAGCGGCAGCCAATGCGCTTCTCCAGGCGACGCGTGGCATTGCAAGCGCGGGACCACAGCGAAGCGGTGTCGCCACCGTCCCGTCCAAATTCGCCATCCAGAGAACCGCTCAGGAATCTGCTGGTGTCTTGGTCGATCCGCTTGTTTGTTGCGTCATAGAGGGCGTTTGCTGCGATCTTCCTGTGGGCGATATAGACCAGCTGGTTGCTGGCTCTCTGGGGAAGGAACAGACACTTCTTTACCAGCTGCCAGACGATCTTGTCTGCCTTGTTGAGGGGTACCTTCGCCACAGCAGATCCCCTTTGGACAAAAGAGATGTGGGGGATCAGGAAGGTGTTCAGGGCACTGCAGCTGCCCTTGCCCCCTGAGCACAGAGCTGTTCGGCCTGTTACCTGCTCAGCATCATACTGGCCACTGGAGAAGTCACTGTTAAAGATGCCTCCACAGCGCAGCTGCCCTCCCAGAGCATCGTCTGTATCGTCTGACTGCAGGGAGGCCAGGGCAGAGGCAATCCTGCCACAGGGACAGGTCTGAGGAATGCAGAGCCCCAGAGAGGAGCCAGAGGGGGACTGTGCAGCGTGGGCTCTGGTTCATGCAATGAAGGTGAGGGCTGCCCCAATTAGGGTTGCCAGGTGTCCAGTTTTTGACCAGAAAGTCCAGTCAGTACAGCTGACTGGACAGCAAAAGTCCAGCTACTGTAGTAACCACAATTGGCCTCTGCCACCAGGAGGGCAGGAAGAGCAGCTGCTGCTGAAGGAGGAGGGATCCTGACAGTGTATGGCACTTGAGGAGCAGGGCTGGCAGCTGGCCTTGCCGCCCATGACTGGAATGCGTTACCTAGGGAGGTGGTAGAATCTCCTTCCTTAGAGGTTTTTAAGGTCAGGCTTGACAAAGCCCTGGCTGGGATGATTTAACTGGGACTTGGTCCTGCTTTGAGCAGGGGGTTGGACTAGATGACCTTCTGGGGTCCCTTCCAACCCTGATATTCTATGATTCTATGACGGCCCAAACCAACTTCTCAGCCTCCCGGGGCCCCAGTTTTCTCCAGCCCCTTGCTCCAGAGACAGATACCCCTGCCCCATACTACCTGCCACGCAGCCAGCCACACCAAGGCCTGCCACGCAGCCAGCCATGGTGGGACCTGCCACGCAGCCAGACATGCCGGGGCCTGCCACGCAGCCAGACATGCCGGGGCCTGCCACACAGGAGCCTGCCAAGCAGCCAGCCACTCGGGGGCCCCTCTGCAGCCACTCTCTACAGGAACAGCCACCACCCTGCAGGACCCTAACCTGGACCCATTTACAGTGAACCCTTGGACTTTGCTCCAGGAAGCCTCCTCAGAGAGGGCCATTCAGGTAAGAAGGCAAGCCAGGCTCCTGGGGCATTCGCTCTGTTTCTGTGGGCCCTCAAGGGACACACTGGGATCAGGTGCTGGGGGGCCTGGGTCATTTAACGTCCCCCTCCCCTGACTGTGGGGCCCTAGCAGGCTGCCAGCCTCTGTCCTTTGCACAGCCCAGCTGATGCTGGAAACGTGGGGTTCTTCTGACAGGGCCCACCCTGGACTGGGCCCTCTCAGCTGCAAAGGTCTCTGCGGGCTGCCGGGAGCATGTTGCCACTCGCTGCTCTGGAAATGAAAGAGCAATGGCCTGAGATGTGGGAGATGCATTTGCGCTCCCAGGGATTGAAGTTGGGGGTTGGCTTTGATGCGTTGGCCTGGTCCCTTCAAAGGCAGGGCAGCCCCATGGAGCTGAGCTGACCCCAGAGCCACAAGGCTCAGGGGACCAGTCATCTTCTCCTCAAACTAGGTTTGCCAACTTTCTAATTGCACAAAACTGAACATCCCTGCCCCGCCCTTTGCCTCGCCCCTTATCTGAGGCCCTGCCCCTTCACTTCAGCCCTGTCCCCACTCACTCCATCCCCTCCATCACTTGCTCTCCCCAGCCCCAACCTCACTGACTTTCACTGGGCTGGGGCAGGGGGTTGGGGTGTGGGAGGGGATGTGGGCTGCAGCTGGGGGTGCAGGCTCTGGGGTGGGGCCATGGATGAGGAGTTTGGGGTGAAGGAGGGGGCTCAGGGCTGGGGTAGGGTGTTTGAGGTGCGGGAGGAGGTGCGGGTTGCAAGCTTCAGCCAGGCGGCACTTACCTCAGGCGCGTAGTGGGGCTAAGGCAGGCTCCCTGCCTGCCCTGGTTCAGCGGTGCTCCCGGAAGTGGCCAGCATGTCTGGCCTCTAGGCAGAGGTGTGGCCAGGTGGCTCTGCGCAGTGTGTGCTGCCCATGCCCACCCCTGCAGCTCCCATTGGTTGTGGTGCCTGGCCAATGGGAGCTGCAGAGCCGGTGCTCGGGGCAGGGCTAGCATGCGGAACCTCCCTGGCCCCTGTGCCTAGGGGCCGCAGAAACATGTCACCGCTTCCAGGAGCTGTGCAGATCCAGAGCAGGCAGGGAACCTGCCTTAGCCCCACTGCGCTGCCAACCAGACTTACTTTTGACGGCTCGGTCAGCAGTGCTGACTGGAGCCTCCAGGGTTCCCTTTTGACCGGGTGTTCCAGTTGAAAACTGGATGCTTGGCAACCCTACCTCACACACAAGCCTGGGCACACCCAGGTGCACTAAACGGGAGCTTCCCCTCATTCCAGTTCTCGGGCTCTGTGTACCGCCCGTGCTGACCAGGCCAGCTGTGCCTCACCAAGGAGATCTGGCACCAGTGCACTGGCTCTGCCCAGCAGCATCGCTAGCCAAAATCAGCTGTGCCCCTTGCTAGGTAGATGAGCTGGGCCTGGCTGCATCTACCACCCTCCTTGCTGGGGCTCTGCAGAGTCCAGCCAGCCCTAGCCAGATCAGCCCACCTCCCTCACACCCTCTCCTGGCCCTGGGGCTGCCTGTCCCATGCCTTGTGACACCTGTTCCCAGGCCCCAGAGCTCCATGGACACCATGAGCTGAGCTTTGGGCCCATGGAACGAGCTTTTCTCAGCTCATTCTTTGCTCCCAAGTGACCCAGACACAAGCAGCGCTGATCTCGCTGTGAGTATTAAATGAAGCGCCGTGGGCAGCGGCAGACCTGGACCTCAGCTCCCTTCCCAGCTTGCCCAGGGTCCTACCCCAAGGGCAGAGCCTGCATCCCCTCCCTGGCAGGGAGCAGGGGGCTCCTGGTGAGAGTTTTGATCACACACTCACTTCCTCACAGGCCATGGCGCACACAATGAGACAATTCAACTAAGCCATCTGAACTATCCACCATCTGCCAGCACTGCAGAGAGCCTGCCACACCCTCCAGCGCCTGACCGAGGACACCTGCCTGCTCTCAGAGGTAGCTGGAGGGCGGGCTGGGCAGCTAGAGGGGAAGAGAAGAGGCAGGTGATGAAGGTGCCAGGAGGGCTGTGCACTCTCTGAGCGGGAAGGGCTAGGCTGCCATGCAGGGCCTGCAGCCCCTGGGGATTGTCTAGGAGCGCCAGAATGGCTCTAGGTTGTCTCCGAGCTGAACAGGGTGACGGCCCCACACTTGCCAGGCTGAGCACCACTCTGTGGACACCTCGGCTGCACCCGCTGGGCGCTCAGAGCTACCCGTAGGCAGAGGCGTAGGGAATGCCCAGGCCAGGCAGGTCACACTGTGAGCTCCTCTCTGCCTCGCCTAGCAGCCCACTGACTTCTCCAGGGCTTGGTATCCCCAGAGAGCGGCCAGTGAGTCGCTCCTGTTCCTGAGCACTCAGCTCCTGCAGGCTCCGCTCCTCAGCAACAGCAGTGGCTCTGCCGCCAGCCTGCCCGCCGCCACCTCGCTCTTCCAGTCCTTCAGCCATCTCCTGTTGGCCATGGACAGCAGCACGCCCAGATCGCATTGGGCCCGCGACCAGGTGGGACTCGGTCGGTCTGGGGAGGCAGGGTCTCCGGAAAGGTATTGAGGGCACACTCGGCCTGGACAGAAAGACACCTCAAGGGTCTGGGGAAGGGGAGGAGGATCTGGGCCGGACGCGCCACTGCTTCGGGGTCTCTGGGGCCCAGCTCCTGCATTGGGTGTAGGAGGTCCCGGCGTGGCTGGCTGTGTGGCTGGCTGCATGGCAGGTGCTGCTGTACCTGCGGTAGTCTGGGTTCCTTTGCACATATTTTTCCTGCAGGAATGCGTCTGCTCGGAGGCAGAGAAGAGGTTAGTGGGCAACAACGTGTCTCTCTTTGAAAAGCAGGCACTGCCTCCTTGGGGCTGTTCCCTTCCCTCACATATACCCCTCTGCCCATCAGCACAGCCATTACTCTCGCAGCCATCCCCAGGCTCTTCAGCAGCACAGGGGAGGGGCGTGCAACCCTGTACCCTACGCACACCTGCCCATTCACATAGCCCAGCAATCCCAGTGTCAGGCACTGGGGGCTGACTACTCACCGGCCAGGCTGTGGCTGCGTCTCTGCACTGCACAAGGAGCCCTGCTGAGGAAAGAAGGCAGCTCAGACAGAATCAAGCCAGTTTCCCTCCAACTGAGCTCCCCAAACCCAGCCCAGCCTGGAGCTGTGCCCCCAGCTCTGGAGCATGCACCCACCTGTGGGCAGAAGGAGGTGGCCACGGGATCTGACTGCTCACTGCTGGGCCCTCACATGCCTGCAGGGGTTGTTCTGGGGACACCCTGGTCCCGGGCTCTGGTGTGGGGCAGGTAGAGCGAGAGCACTGGGCCTGGGCTCAGTTGGGGGCAGCCCAGGGCTCTGCTCAGGGTTGTGGGAGAGGCGCTCAGCTCACTGCTAGGCCCTCACAAGTGCCTGCACTGGCTTTCAGCCCCTCGCCAAGCCCCTGGTGACCTGTCTGCGAGCCGGGGGCCTGGCCTGGCGCTCCCGGCCCAGCTCACTGGGTGCACTTAGTAGCAAGGGCCCCTGGGGCACTTCAGACGGGGAGGACTGGGTGGAAATTCACAGTGTTTACTCCCCTGCAGCCACCATGCCAGACACAGGAGGGGCAAGGGTCTCCTGACGGTGTCGCTGGGCACAGAGCGCTGTATGCATGGCAGTTAGCCCAGGATTGCTTGGCACCATTGGGGCACTCAGCCCTACAAGCTCTAGAGGTTCAGTGCAGACACCCTGAGAGCTGACAGGGCTCCTGTGCCTGGCAACCTCCAGCACCCAGCCCAAGGACCAGCCCTCATGCCCCATGGCCAGCGCCACCCATGGGCACGGGGAGCCAAGCCCACACCCTAGAGTCCTCTTGCTGAGGCCATTCCTCACTGAGTCCCAACAGACATGGCTGTGGGGCGATGGCCCTAGAGACAGACTGTCCCAGTGGCTCTGGCAGAAATTTCCTTACCCGCGGCCGGCCTGGTGTCCCCCTGTGCGGTTTCTCTCCTGCTCTCCCCAGTCTGGTGAGCGGCGCGCAAGTCCCTCTTAGGGGAGGTATCTGTGGAGAGCTCAGCAGAGAGACGAGGGTTGAACGTGGCCCGCACTGCCCTAGCCCAGCTGTAAGTCTGGGGCTCTGGGCCTCTGGCCCCGTTTCTGTTGCTAATCACTGAGTTATTTAGTATTCGGCCCTGGGAGCCTTTCAGAGCCAACATTCAATAAACACAAACCCATCCGCCCTCCAGGCAAGGCCTCCAGGCGCCATGGCAAGGCTGTGAGGGGACCATGGGGCAGACCAGCTGTTCCCAGCCTGCTCCATGGCGCTCCTCCGGGAGCGGGAATCTGCTGGGGGCAGGGGCCTGGCTTCTCTGCCCAGCCCGTCTCTTTGCTGCCAAGAGCTGATGGGAGCTGCTTGCTGGGCTGCTGCAGGGCTGGGGTGGGTGGGGAGGGGAGAGGGGAGCAGGAGCACAAACCCGTGGCCTTCCTGCGAGAGGGGA
Organism: Dermochelys coriacea; assembly: GCF_009764565.3. Lineage (NCBI taxonomy): Eukaryota > Metazoa > Chordata > Testudines > Dermochelyidae > Dermochelys > Dermochelys coriacea. Next base: position 43,567,098 of record NC_050079.1, on the reverse strand, counting down.
GGTTTTTGGCGATGCCACAGACATGTCCCGGCCTGGACTCTGGCCATCGTGGGCGAGTCTCTATCGATTGGGCTCATTCTGTGGGAGTGTCCCTCCCCCGTGGGCTCTGGCTCATTTCCCAGCACCCCTGTACTGGTCAGGGTCCAGCGGCGCTCCCTCCCTCCCTTCGTACCTGACCAGGCCGACGTGGGGGGGAGCCAAGAACCCCACCCATGTGCAGCATCCCCACCTTCCTTGCTGCACAGGCAAGCCAGCCAGGTGCCATACAAGACAGCACAGGACCCTGGCAGGCTACTGCCCCTCACCCCCATGGTGCCACAGGGAGGGGGCCTGTCCCAGGCCAGCGCGCCCTCCCCACCCAGCTCAGCCCCGCTCAGATAACGGTGGCCTGGGGCATGTGCATCAGCCCTGCTCACGTAACGCCCGGGCTGTCCGGCTCCGTCCTGCTCACGTAATGCCCAGGCTGTCTGGCTCCGTCCTGCTCACTTAACGCCCGGGCTGTCCGGCTCCGTCCTTCTCATGTAACGCCCGGGCTGTCCAGCTCCATCCTGCTCAGGTAAAGCCCGGGCTGTCCGGCTCCGTCCTGCTCACTTAACGCCCGGGCTGTCCGGCTCCGTCCTGCTCATGTAACGCCCGGGCTGTCCGGCTCCGTCCTTCTCATGTAACGCCCGGGCTGTCCAGCTCCATCCTGCTCAGGTAAAGCCCGGGCTGTCCGGCTCCGTCCTGCTCATGTAACGCCCGGGCTGTCTGGCTCAGCCCTGGTCACGTAATGCCCGGCTCTGTCCTGCTCATGTAACGCCTGGGCTGTCTGGCTCAGCCCCACTCATGTCACGCCTGGGCTGTCCGGCTCCGTCCCACTCATGTAATGCCCAGGCCATCTGACTCAGCCTTGGTCACGTAATGCCCGGGCTCTCTGGCTCCGTCCCGCTCATGTAACGCTGTCACGGAGTCCCCGGGTGATGCTCTGGAACTGCTCCCTACGAAGCCAAGCAGGACACTGGGGAAGTCTCCTCTCTGGGAGCAGCCTGTCTGCAGGACACACAGCTCCCCCGGCTCCCCCCTTCCTGGGTCTGACCTCAGAGCATCCAGCATCCTCTGCCCCGCCGTGCGCTTCCCACAGCGAGTCCGTCCATGTGGGGTCCTGGGGAAGCCAGAGGGTCCTCCCCCACAACTCCGCAGTCAGACGTGATTATCAGCAAGCCAGTAACACAGAGGTTTATTAGACGACAGGAACATGGTCTAACACAGAGCTTGTAGGTGCAGAGAAGAGGACCCCTCAGCTGGGTCCATTTTGGGGGGCAGTGAGCCAGACAACCCCGTCTGCACTTCACTCCATGTCCCCAGCCAGCTCCAAACTGAAACTCTCTCCAGCCCCCCCTCCTCTGGGCTTTGTCCCTTTCCCGGGCCAGGAGGGCACCAGATTCCTTTGTTCTCCAACCCTTTAGCTCTCACCTTGCAGGGGGGCAGGGCCCAGGTCATCAGTTGCCAGGAAACAGGGTGTCGGCCATTCTCTGTGTCCAGACCCCTGCACACACCTGCTCTCTAGGGCTCTGCAACGATCATACACCATTGTCCCACCCCCTAGATACTTAAGAACTGCGTAGGGGAAACTGAGGCACCCCCACAATATTCAGAGGAAACATTAAGAACAGTCCTGCTTCGTCACAAACACCCAGGCCGTCTGGCTCAGCCCCGCTCACGTAATGCCCAGGCTGTCCGGCTCCGTCCCACTCATGTAATACCCAGGGCTTCAGCTCAGACCCGCTCATGTAACGCCCAGGCTGTCCGGCTTCATCCCACTCATGTAATGCCCAGGCCATCTGGCTCAGCCCTGGTCACGTAACGCCTGGGCTGTCTGGCTCATCCCTGGTCACGTAATGCCTGGGCTGTCCGGTTCCGTCCTGCTCATGTAATGCCCAGGGCGTCCAGCTCAGACCCACTCATGTAACGCCCAGGCCGTCTGGCTCAGCTCTGGTCACATTACACCCTGGCTGTCTGGCTCCATCCCGCTCATGTAACTCCCAGGCTGTCCAGCTCAACCCTGCTCACGTAACGCCCGGGGAGTCTGGCTCAGCCATGCTCACATAACGCCCGGGCTGTCTGGCTCAGCCCCGCTCGCGTAACGCCTGGGGCATGTGGCTCAGCCCCAGCTCCCAGCCAGCACTCACCGAACTGGCAGATGAAATATAGCTCCTGCGCACATGTCTCCCTCCTGGACCTGATGGCGCCTGAGTCTCTGATGATGTAACTGCAACCAGCATGGGAGGGAGTCACAGCTGCATCCGCCCCATGGGCAGAGAAGCCTGTGGGAGAGATGCAGGGAGCACTGAACCTGTTGCAGCCTGGCTGGCTCAATGCTGGGGCAGGCGGCCCTGTGGGAAATTCTCACTGGTGCAGAGAGCTCCGCATTGCCCAGCTCTGGGCATAGAACACAGCTTCAGAGCTCAGCCTGCACGGGTCATACGCCTAGTAAGCAGGCTGGCAGGCAGGGCAGGGCCTGGCGTTTCCCCAGTGAGCCATGCTGGCCCCACCTAGCAGCATGGCATCAAGCTGCTCCGTGTCACGCCAGGCAGGGTGCTCCCAGGAATCCCTGGCTGAGCTCTGAGGGTATGTTTACCCAGCCAGCAGCAGCCCATGGCCCGAGTTAGAGCCCAAGTCAGCAGACTCGGGCTTGCGCTACCCACAGAAGCTAGCCAAGTGGGCAGTGCTTTGTCTCAGGCAGGAGCTCGAGCTCTGAAAGCCCAAGACCAAACGTCTGCACAGCTGTATATAGCGCTGGCGCGTGAGCCCAAGTCTACCCACCTGCTGCAGGCTGTGCGAATGTCCCCATGAGAGCCAGGGGCTGCCGTGAGCCATGCTGCATGCGCTCGGACAGGCGGAGTGCAGAGTGATTGGGAGCCGCCACTGGGGCAGGCCAGCCTTCTGGAATGGCAAGGGAGAGGGCAAGGAAGGCCGAGGATGAGCCCCCAAAAGCCCTCCTCCCAGCACAGAGAGGGGCAGCAAGTCCCAGGACCCCACGACCTCACCTGGGTTCTTTTCACATGGATGCTCTCGCAGGCTGACCCACCACTTCTCCCCTTCTACCAGGCAGTGGGTCAGGAGGGCCTGCGTCTCTGCGTTCCAGGTGCACGCCAGGCACCCGCCATTGGCCTGGCACCAGGCCTGGGCTCCCCAGAAGCTGTTCCAGAGCCGGACGAACTTGTAGCTGACGTCTCCCACGCGTTGTTGGTGCCAGGGCCACCTCAAGGCAGGCCCAGCTTGGGCAACGCTTGCCAAACAGAACCAAAGCCACATCCCTGATGGGAGTCACATGGTGCCAGTGGCTCCGGCTGCTCACCCAGCCCTTTATACAAGCCCAATGCTTTTGTCCCAGGTCCAAGCTGAGACAAACCCGTCCAACTCAGGTTCCCACCCCGAGGCTGCCAAGCAAACAGAGAGAGGCGAGTGCGTCCCACCTGCCTGCCAGGCAGGGCCATTGAGACCAGGGGCTGTTTGCTGAGAAGGGTGAGGCAATTGCTGGGCCCCAGCGTGGCTGTGGGACACAAAGGAAGGCGGAGGACCCAATGTTCCCATGCAGGGCACAGGGAGCTGAACACCTGCTGGGGCTGGACTGGCAGCCTGTCCTTGGAGAGGGACCCCCGCAGGGTGCTGGGGAGGAGGACAACCGCAGCCCCTGGGGGCGGATGGGCCCAATGTTTCTATGGCATGATGTGAGATTCAGACACAGGGACCATGGTGCCCACCTGGCTGACCGCCTGTGTGACAAGGCCAGAGCAGCTGCGCCCCCAAAGCCCTGGGTTGCCAGCACTGAGCCCCTGCCTGGGGCTGAGCTGGAAGCATCTCGTCTAGAAAGACAGGGCCTTGATTTAGGAACCAAATGGGGTCTTTGCAATTAGAATTGGGGAGCCCCCCCACTTGGCTGGGGCTGGTGGGCCTGCTGCCTGCCTGGATGGGGGTGTGAGAGAACTGGAGGGCACTTTTGGAACTAGGGCTGGGCTGGGGGTCCCTGGGGCAGAGCTACAGGCTGGCTGGGCTGCGGGTCCCTGGGGCTGGGCTGGGGGCCGGGGCCGGGGCTGCAGGTGGGGCCGGGCAGCGAGAGCTCAGTCAGCAGGCTGTGCAAAGGAGACAGTTACTGTCAGACAGTTGAATCATTTTAGCTAATCCAGGATTCTCCTCTTGGATCCTGGGGCCTCCCACTGAGCCCTGCGAGTGTGATGGGCAGGTTCATCTCAGCCAATGATGCAGTATCCTCAGTGTAAATACAGACCTCTGCCCAGGGAGCACCTGTCCTGTCTCCGCACTGCCAGCGGTGCCCACTTAGTACGCGGAGATCCCTGTGTTCCTGGGCTTTGCTTGGACAGAGCTGCCTGTGCCATAAATGTGCCAGCTTGAGTCAGACCCAAGCCCCCAAAAGGGAGTCACAGCCTGGCAGCATGCAGGGTCGCTTGTCGTGGGAGAGCCTGCAGGCAGGGAGTGCCCCCCCAAAGGCTGGTTTGTGCCCCAAGGCTCCCCAGCACCACCAGGCTCAGCACAGATGGGCACTGCCGCTAGGCTGGCTTTTCTAGAGGCTCCGGGCTTGGCTGCATGGGCCACTGGCCCCAGGGCCATGCCAGGTGTGAGTTCAAATCAGGGGCATCAGGCAAAGACTGCAGAGCCACATTGGTGTACGAGTGGCTTGCGGCAGCGCGGTTACACTTGTTCATGGGTGGCCCCAGCTGAACCATTCTGTGCTGCTTTCGCACTGAAATCAGTGCCCAGGCCTTTCTGCTACACCAGTTTGAACTCATGCCTCGCATGGTGCAGAGTGAGCCCACGGACCCCCTCCGACCCCATCTCAGCTGGCTTCCTGCCGGCGTCCTTGGGAGGGGCTTGGATGCAGGGAGGTTGGGGTCCTGGTGGGCAGTATTCCTTCTAATTTTCTCCACACATCTGCGGAATGAATTTTGTTATGTGCACCAATATGGAGATGACACATCACCTCCATATTGGTGCACACAATTCATGTGGTGGGGGGTGGGGCCGAGGGGTTTGGAGTGTGGGAGGGGCTCAGGGCTGGGGCATAGGGTTGGAGTTTGGGTGTGTGTGAGGTCTTTGGCTGGGGTGTGGGCCAGGGATGACGGGTTTGGGGTGCAGGCTGCCCTGGGGCTAAGGTGGGGAGAGAGGACTCCCCCCAGCTCTCTCTCCCCGCAGCAGCACCAGGGCTGGACCCACAGGATAGATGCCTCTCCCCTGGCCACGGCAGGTCTGGGCTTAATAGGCTGCTGCACGGCCATGTAGCTTAGAGGGAACTTAGGTCCTGGTGTGATGTTATTGACATGAACTGTGACTGTATAGATCATTGTTGCAACCAAGGTCCTATAGTGGCACCAAATCTTGTACAAAGTAGGTTAAGCAAGGTGTCTATGAAAAGGTGATCGTTTGCTGTTTATGATTATGCTATCTGGGTGTATGTATCATTTTTTAATTTAACGTTACAGTATTGGCTCTATACTGTCTGTATTTCAAACTTGTGCTATGCGTCTGGGTGACACCCCAGACAATTTGGTGTCAGCTCTGCCTAGTCCCATTAAGGACCGTCAGCTATAAAACTGACCCATTGAGAGAAGGCAGATACACCTTGTAACTCAGCAAGGTATGCAGGGACTAGCCTATGGACAGAACTATAAGGTTTTTTCCAGGCCATGTGCTGGGTAGCTTGTTTTTGGAAGGCCACATGGCAAGAGACTATAAAAGGCAGCTGCATCTCCTCCATCTTGTCTTAAATCCTGCTTCTTAACTCTGGAGGAACTTTGCTACAAACTGAAGCTCTGAACAAAGGACTGAATGACCCCTCCCAGCTGTGGATGAACTCCAGAAATTTGATTTGAACCTGTGGTTTATTCCATCACTGCTATAAGCCTAAACCAAGAACTTTGCCATTACTGTATGAAAATTAATCCCATTTAACCGATTTTAGCTCTCACCTATATTTCTTTCTTTTTATGAATAATCCTTTAGATTTTAGATTCTAAAGGATTGGCAACAGTGTGATTTGTGGGTAAGATCTGACTTGTATATTGGCCTGGGTCTAGGGCTTGGTCCTTTGGGATCGGGAGAACCTTTTTTCTTTTACTGGGGTATTGGTTTTCATAAACATTCGTCCCCATAACGAGTGGTGCTGGTGGTGATACAAGAGAACTGGAGTGTCTAAGGGAATTGCTTGTATGACTGCTGGTTAGCGAGTTGGGTAGAACCGAAGTCCTCTATGTTTGGCTGGTTTGGTGTGCAAAGGACCCCAGCCTTGGGCTGTGACTGCCCTGCTCTAAGCAGTTTGTCCTGAATTGATACTCTCAGTAGCGTCCCACCAAAGGCCTCATCATTACACCCGGGTGTAGAGGGTTTGGCCGTGTTCCAGGCAACACCCTGGATGAGGTCAGCTAAGACTTCCCATGCACAGGGCTGGGGAGGAAATGTGGGGGGGGGGAGGCAGGAGCCTGCAGCTGGGCATGGCCTTTCCCCGAAGGATCCTGTGCCCCAGCACCATGGGGAGCTGGATTGCTGAATCCACATGGAGAAGGCTCTGTAGCCCACTAGGAAAAGCCTATCAGCCCCTGCAAGAAGGAGCAGGAGAGACTAACCCCTCACACACTGAGGACCAAGGAGAGAACAGTGTGGCCGTCCCCAAGCCGTCCAGCACTACAACAGATACTGGGGACATGCATGGCAATATGACTATAAATGGAGACTCAAGGTCCAGCCTGCCCCTCCCAAGGAGTCTGGCTAGAGTTGCCATCAGCCCCTTGGGACGAGGGCCAGATCTCGGCCTCAATCACCCTGCAAGAGCCAACATTCATCTGAGTGTGTGCGACTCCTTCCACAGCTTGAAACGTCCTCTCCACAAAGACCGGCCCAGCCCCCTCTTGCCTCCCATACCATAATGTGGCTCCCCATTTGACCCGGGGAAGCACTGGAGCCTGGGCTTGTTTCTGCCAGGAGAAGAAATGGCTGATGGAGGCAGCCGTTTATTTACAAGGAAGATAAAAAATCCCATTTCCTGGGACGAGAAATTCAACGGGAGTGATTTTCTTAGCTTGCAATTCCGAACCTCTTTCAGCCAGTGCTCAGCCCCAAAGCTCCCTCTTTCAGCTTTTTCCAGGGCCATGCTCCCAGTGGTTGTTCTGCTGTGTCCTTGGCTTGCTGCTCCTTCCGTGTCTTGCTGCTTCCCTCACACCCAGACAAACTGTTCCAATCTGGTGTCCCCCACATCAAGTTTCTCAGATCAAGTTTCTCATGACCCCCTGGGGCCATGTGGCTAGCCCTGAGTAGCCTTGCTTTGGCCCCACAGATTCACAGCGCAGCAGGCCCCCTAAGTGAAGTGAGTCCAGTCCCAGGCGTTTGGGAGAGCATCTGGGACTAATCAATGACAGGAAGGCAGCTGTGACTGGGGAGGAGGTCTCTGAACAGAGTTCCCTAGCCTGCTGACCCTCCCCAGGCAGAGGCATGGAAGCCAAGAAGAAGCCTGGGAAGGACTCCAGGTGGGAGGGCTGGGGTGGTGGTTGTGGTATAACAGCAGGCAGGGACCGAAGGCGTGCCCGGGCGTGGCAGGAGCCACTGGACCTGGGGGATGAGCTGTGTTGTTGGACTTTGGAACATTTATGGACTGTGTGCACTGGGCATGGGATAAATGGCCTGTGTTTGGGGCTTTCAAGGACTATTTACATTATGTGGGATAATAACTGATCCTGGGTAGGGGTAATATTGCACCCAAAGGAACTTGTGGAGGTGTCTGTCAGGGGCCTGAGAGGGAAAATGAAATGTTAGTTTCCTGTTGTCCCAAACGTGCTTGGTCAGTTGGCCGAATGTAGCGGACACCCTTCTGATGCAAGGCTGAAGCTCGTCATCTAGAGATGAGTTATCCAATGCAGTTAACCCTAGATAGCAGAACTTGTGCACAACTTTGAGCTTGGTGTTAGCTGCTGAAACCTCTGGTGCAGCCAATATGCCTCGTGCCATAATCATTGTCTTCTTCAGACCCATAGCTAGTCCAAGCTAGCACAAAGCTGCTGGAGCTCCTCTTCACTACATGTGATGAGCGCTGAGTCACTGGGGAATAGACATTCTCCCATCTGCAGGCGTTTAACTTTGCGTTTTGCTCTCAGATGTGCAATGAGGAAGGGTTTTCCAGCTGAGCTCGTATGAAGATGGACACCCTTTATACTAGCGGAGAGCGAGTCTGACAAAGCAGCAGAGAGAATATACTGAAGAGTGTTGGTGCCAAACCAGCGGCCTGTTTGGCACCACTATGAATTTCAAAGCTGCCAGACTGACCACTATCATACTGGACTGCAGCCTGTGTGGAAGGCTTGAACCAGACACATGAGGACTGGAGGGCCCAGTTCTCTTGAGCAGTTGAAAAAGGCTCTGTTCAGCAGGTCAAAGCCCTTTGTGAGCTCCACGAAGGCCATAGAAACAGGTTTTCCTTCTTCTTGACACTTCTTACAGTCGGTTAGTGCTCCTTGGCTGTAACCTGGGGTGACAATCTCTTCAGCTTCCCCTCCCCCACCAGTTTGGTGCCAAAGCCTGGCAGTGTTGATGCTGAGGGGTGCGTGCCCCACAACAGGCTCCCTGCCATGCCCACAATAGCTCTCGCGAGGTAGCCAGGGCAGACTCATCGGCAGTGCCTAGAGAGGTGGCTGGCCGGTAGTGGAGCTGAGATAGAAAGGGAGGCCCGGGGAACATGGCACTCCAGCACCCCAGTCTCCTCTGGCCTGAATCTCACACTCATCCACACCCCATCCCTAGACAACAGGGCGGTTCAGATGCTTGGCAAGTTTGATGCAAATGCCAAGCCATGAGCAACAGACAGCACTAAGCAGGCCAGAGACGTACAGTTTCTCCTGGGGGCAGAGGGGGGAGGGCACCGGCGTGTAAAATCCTGAGATGGCGTCTCCTGCAGCCTGGTGCTGTGACCGGTGAATAAGCGGCCGGGACTGGCATGGCTGTAGAACAGCAAGGGCCTGAGCCTGCAGGGCTCTTCTGTGCCCCACTGCACCCTATGAATGGGCGCACCCAGGCGTGGCCGCAGCCCGGTGCTCCCTTCCGGGAGGCGGCCTACAGTGCGGGGCAGGGGGCCGGGGCAGCCAGTCGCCTCTCTCATCCAGGGGTCTTCAGTGAGGAAAGGAGCCAGCGAGAGCATTCAGGGCTGGCCGGAGCGGGCGGCACGCCCGGCACGGGCCTGCCCATCACCAGTCTCCGTGTTCCCGCCGCAGCGAGGGCCCCAGGCACGGAGCGGGCGGCACTGGGCCAGGCGCTGCGCAGACAGAACCAGGACAGGCCCCGCCCCGGGGCGCGTCCACGTCCCCGGGGCACAGGCCAGAGCCAGCGGGCGCAGCCGCCTCCCACAACGGCGCCGGCCTGACCCTGGGACGAAGGCCCGGACGCCTGGGTTCTGCCCCGGCTCCGGGAGGGGGCGGGGTCTGGTGGGGAGGGGGCGGGGCCCGGACGCCTGGGTTCTGCCCCGGCTCCGGGAGAGGAGCGGGGGGTGGGAGCCGGGGCTCCTGGGTTCTGGTCCCAGCTCCGGGAGGGGGCGGGGTCTGGTGGGGAGGGGGCGGGGCCCGGACGCCTGGGTTCTGCCCCGGCTCCGGGAGGGGGCGGGGTCTGGTGGGGAGGGGGCGGGGCCCGGACGCCTGGGTTCTGCCCCGGCTCCGGGAGAGGAGCGGGGGGTGGGAGCCGGGGCTCCTGGGTTCTGGTCCCAGCTCCGGGAGGGGGCGGGGTCTGGTGGGGAGGGGGCGGGGCCCGGACGCCTGGGTTCTGCCCCGGCTCCGGGAGGGGGCGGGGTCTGGTGGGGAGGGGGCGGGGCCCGGACGCCTGGGTTCTGCCCCGGCTCCGGGAGAGGAGCGGGGGGTGGGAGCCGGGGCTCCTGGGTTCTGGTCCCAGCTCCGGGAGGGGGCGGGGTCTGGTGGGGAGGGGGCGGGGCCCGGACGCCTGGGTTCTATCCCGCGTGCTCACAGGCTGTGTGGAGGCGGGGCCCCGCCCTCGGGCTCGGCCGCGATTGGCTGGGCCCTCAGCCTATCAGAGGGCTCCGATTCCGGACGTGCCGGAGATCTCGTGGCCGCTGTGTGGCCGGCCCGCGGGATGGGGGCGCCGCTGCGGGTGAGGGGGGAGCACGCGGGGGGGATGGGAGGAGCGGGGAGCAGGGGGGGCACTCGGGGAGCGGAGCAAGGCGGGGGGGCACACGGAGGGGAGGGGAGCAAGGCGGGGGGGCACACGGAGGGGAGCGGAGCAAGGCGGGGGTCACACTGGGAGGGGAGGGGGCACTCGGGGAGGGGGGCACTCTGGGGGGAGGTAACCGACAGCTCTTGCCTTGCAGCAGCGGCTCCGGGAGGCCGTGGCGGTGCTGGGCGGGGGCGGCCTTCTCTGCGCCTCCTACCTGGTGGCGGCGGGCGAGGAGCGGTTCTATGCCGAGCGCCTGATGCCGGGGCTGCAGCGGCTGCTGGGGCCCGAGACCGCCCACCTGCTCGCCATCCGCCTGCTCAGCCTGGGGGTCCTGCCCCGCATGGCCCAGCGTGACTCTGCCATGCTGGTGCGTCCCTCCCACGGGCTCCGCCGGACCCTATCTCCCCCTCTGAGCCCCCCTGGGGGCCGCCCCATCACCCCTGGGTGGGACACCTGGGGCGTACGCCTGGCCCCGGAACCTACCCACGTCGGAGCTGGTGGCTTGCCCCAGTGGCTCTGGGGAAGGTGATGTCCCCGGGAGCTGAGCTATCCCTGCTCTGCCAGCTGCACTCCCAGCGGCTTGGGGCTGGAGCCAGTCACCGTGGGGGAGGGGGCTGGCTTTTGTGGGGCTCTTCCCCTACTGAGTGCGGGGCAGCCTGCTGGAGGCTGGACTAGACCAAGTGAGCGAGGGACCCACCTTCTCATTCGGACTGTGGATGATCAACCTCCCCATCCACCTCCTGCCCAATAACCTATCTGGGCTGCTCTCGTGACTGGCCCGCAGCTGGGCCCTGGCCCCTGGCCCCGGGCCCCGGGCCAGTCGCTGTGCAGTGTGCGGGGGGTCACGGGGCCTCGCTTGCTCTCCTAGGAGGTGCGCGTGCTGGGGCGGAGGTTCCGGAACCCGGTGGGCCTGGCCGCTGGCTTTGACAAGCACGGGGAAGCCGTAGATGGACTCTCCAAGCTGGGATTTGGCTTCGTGGAAGTGGGGAGTGTCACCCCACAGCCTCAGGAAGGGAACCCCAAACCCCGGGTCTTCCGGCTGCCAGAGGACCAGGCTGTCATTAACAGGTAGGCTGGGGTCAGAGGCTGCTGTCACAGGGGGAGGGAGGAGAATCCCATGTTTGCCTCTAGGTGCTGCCCAGAGCAGGGGGCTGGGCATTTTCTCCCTTCCCCACCTCCATTGACCTGCAGCAAAAGAGCCAGTAAGGCCAGAGCAGAGGCTGGGAGGGGACTGAGGGTGGGGCAAGCCAATGGGGCTTGGCTGTGGGTGAGGTGGGAGGGGCAGGTGGCCTGTGGGGGTAGGGTGTTGGGGGCGGGGCAGTGAGCAGAGGTATCTGTTGCCATTCTGGTTTTTTTTCCACCGAATGCATCCAATGAAGTGAGCTGTAGCTCACGAAAGCTTATGCTCTAATAAATTTGTTAGTCGCTAAGGTGCCACAAGTACCCCTTTTCTTTTTATAAATTGGTTAGTCTCTAAGGTGCCACAAGTACTCCTTTTCTTGTTGCCATCCTGTATCTCTTGCTGGGCTGAGCCCTGGAGGGCTCAGAGCTGCAGCTTCCCCCTCTAGGTAAGTGTCTTGTGGCCCCAGGCCTGGCAGCCAGCAGCCCCCTGTGTCCCACAAGGAGACCGAGGACCTCCCTTCCCTGGCATGTTGTTCCTTGGTGGGAGCGATTCCAGCCCAGCTCTGTGCTGCTCGCTGACACCTCTCCTTGTTCCTGTGCAGATACGGCTTTAACAGTCATGGACATGCCGCTGTGGAGCGTAGGCTTCGGGCCCGGCAGGGAGCGCAGCTCCAGCTCACGGAAGGTAAAGCTCCTTGCTATCATGAAAATCCTTAACCAGGTTACAAGGGAGAGTGCTATAGCAGTCAGTTGTTAGCTTGTGGAACTCACTGTCACAAGATATCGCTGAGGCCAAGGGCATGGTGGGATTCAGAAGAAGATTCAATGTTGGGATAACAAGGAAGGACATAAGGGCGATGGCTGCCCCTGCTTCAGGGCATGAGCCAACAGGCCATGGCTCAGGAGAGCTTTGCTATTTCATAGCAGGCCACTCCGTAACTGCCCATCCACAGAGTCTCGCGCCTTCAGCACTGGTCATTACTACCTGCTTTTGGAGGGGGATGGGGACCCTGGCTAGCCTGACATGTGGGGGTGTGACCTGCTACAGCAATTCCTGTGCTCCCCAGCAGGGGTGGGTACTGGTGTTGCTGGGACCCCTGTGCATCAGGGATGGGGTAGTGCTGTGGGCCTGGTGAGTGCAGGGAATTCTCTGCCATTGGTCTGGCACCAGCACGGCCACCCTCGTAACACATTCTCCTCCTAACCTGGCCTGGCACAGCGGCATTCCCGGTGCCCGGCCTGGGCCCGGCACATTCTGGGGTTGGTCCAGCAGCAGCAGCAGCTAGTAGGGCACGTACTTGCAGCTGTGGTGCCATCTCTGGGGTGGCCTGGTTGGGGATGCGGACAGGTGGTAAGGCAGGCCCTCCTGCCTCTCTGAGTGATACACGTGTTCCAGCTGGAATTCCCCTCGGAATAAACCTGGGTAAGAACAAGGGCTCGGCAGATGCTGTGGCAGATTATGTGGATGGGGTCCGGACGCTGGGCCCGCTGGCCGACTACCTGGTGGTGAACGTGTCCAGTCCAAACACGCCAGGGCTGCGGGACTTGCAGGGCAAAGCTGAGCTGCGCCGTCTGCTGGCCAAGGTGGGTAACTGTCCCAGTGCACCTGCCCTGGTGTTTCTTGGTGCAGCGTGACGGTGCCCGGTGCTCCCCTCGCTGCTCCGGCTGGCGCTGCCTGGCTGCCAGCCCTTTCGCCCAGCGCTTGTCTGAGCTGGAGGTGGCCGTTTTCAGGGCGGGGTGGGGAGGGGCTCTGCAGAGCAGCAGATGGTCAGGGAGCTGGGACTCAGTGGGGGGCTGGGCGTCTCGCTTTGGAAGACATGGGGGCTGTGCTGTGGCCCCGAGGAGGGGATTCATGCCAAGATCTCCCCTCCTCCCCGCTCCCCAGCCATGCAAACCAACCGTGAGCTGGCCCTGCTCCCTTTAGGCAGCAGCATTGTCTGTCTCTCTACCCTGCCCCAATTCTGGCTGTGCCTTTGGGATTGTTCTGGGGGGGCCCCTGCTCCCCAGAGACCTCTCCGTGCTGCTTTGATGTACCCCCTCCATTTCCTCCCTGGATGCTGACCTTGCCACCCCACCCAGCTCATCAGGCCTTCGTAACACCAGTGCGGGGTGGTGGGGGCTCTGGACAGCGTGGGTATCTCCCTTGGCATGTCACTTACTGCAGCAGCTCCTGGCACTAGTGTCATCCCTGCAGGTGCTGGAGGAGAGGGATGCCCTGAGGTGTGAGCGCAAGCCGGCTGTGCTGGTGAAGATTGCCCCTGACCTGACTGCCCAGGACAAGCAGGACATAGCCAGCGCAGTGACCGAGGTAGGGGGCAGGTAGTTCTGGGGAGGTGCCTGCTGCTCAGTGAGGCCTTGCTGTGCCTGAGGGAGGGGGGCAGAGTGGGGCGCTCAGGGAAGGGGTGAAGTGGTAGCCCTGGCGGGGGACGTACCTGTCTGCAGGGGCCTGGAGCATGGGGGAGGCGCTAGGGGAAAGGGGCTGGGACAAGAGAAATGCAGGCTGAACAAGGGGAGGGTGTCCCAGCCAGGAGCTCCAGCCTGGGGCACAGAGCAGGCTGCAGTCAAATGGCTTTGGCCAGAGGGCGGGCGATGGATGGGGCCATGTCTCACTCCTGACCAGCTGCACCTAGGGGCAGGTCCTCCCCAGCCCCTGCCAGGAGCTGCTGGCTCTGACTGCCAGTGGTGGCTTCTGCGCTAGGCTGTTCGGGCAGCCAGTCGCCAGCAGGCTTCTGCTGCTTGCTCCCCACTAGCTCTGGCGCCCTTGTGAGGGCGGCTGGCCAAGCTGGCCCAAGATGCGGCAGGGGGCCTGGAGCTCTGCTGCCATCATGTTCCCTTGGTGTCTCAGCTAGGTGTGGATGGGCTGGTCGTCACCAACACCACCACCAGCCGTCCCAGCAGCCTGCGGGGCACCCTGCGCGCGGAGCCTGGTGGCCTCAGCGGGCGGCCCCTGAGAGTGCTCTCCACACAGACCGTCCGCGAGATGTACGCCCTCACCCAAGGTAACTCGGTGCTGCCGCCCCACCCGGCACACTCGTACCAGGCACTCCGCCAGCCCCAGGCCAGGTGCTCCATCCGCCTCTAATGCCCCTCCTTGCTCTTAGGGAAAGTGCCCATCATTGGCGTGGGTGGGGTGAGCAGTGGGCAGGACGCGCTGGAAAAGATCCGGGCTGGGGCCTCTCTGGTGCAGATGTACACGGCGCTCACCTACCAGGGGCCTCCTGTGGTGAGCATGGTGAAACGGGAACTGGAGGTGCTGCTGAGGTGAGTGAGGGGCTGGGCTGCTCCTCAGCGGTATTCTGTGTACAAGGGGGTGGGCTTACGTCACACCCATGGCTCCGTGCCTGTGTCCCCAGCGGTGTGGGAGGTGCTGGGTCTGAAAGGCCTCATGGCTGACAGGCACCAGGCCTGCCGAGGGCTCTCGCTGGCAGCTGCCATGGCCAGCGTCCTGTAGGCCCCATGCCTTGGGATGCTGGGCGGCTGTGATCCACGGGTCCAGCGGGCTTGTGTTGCAAGCGGAGCTATTCTCTGTGCTGGAGTTAGCGCAGGACAGAGGCCAGAGCATAGCTCGTTTGGGAGGACCTGTTCCTGGCTGGGGGAGTGGGAGTGCTGGACTGAGCCTCGTGGGAGTGCTCATAGCTGTTTTCTTGGCTTAGGGAACAGGGGTTTCAGAGCGTCACAGAAGCTGTTGGAGCAGATCATCGGTGCTGACGGGCGTGCGGGGCTGTGGATGGGGCTCTCTGCTCTGCCCCTGGATGCCCCAGCCTGGAGAAGCTGCGGTGCCCTGGGAACAATGGTTGGTACCTCTCAGGTGTGAGCCAATCTGGAGTCTCTGGACTGAGTCATCCCCTGAGCAGAACGTGGGAGGGGTCTAGTGACGTGCAGAGGCCCCAGCCCCTGCCCAGTGAGCGGGCTAATGGGGTCATGGGGAGCTTGTGGTCTTTGTGCCAGTGCTGCCCTGGGCATGTGGGGAAGGCTCCCAGCTGCCCTGCGTGGAGGGATCTAAGCAAGGCCTGGGCGGGGAGCTGTTCCAGATATGTGTCGGCTGAGCAGTGCTGGCAGTGTGGGGCTGGGTTGACCCTTGCCAGTCCTGAGCAGCTGCAGGTCGGGGTCCCTGCCTTACGAAGCTGTGATGCATGCTTTGGTGACATGAGGTCTGGCACGCTGCTGGCGCTGGGGTGGTGCCAAGTCCCTGCTCCCCTTCTCCAAGGTGGAAGCTCTTTGCCATTTGCCTGCGAAGGGATTCGCCTCCTCCCCACCCCCCATGTGGGTGCACAAGGCCTTGAGCCTGGTGCTGTTCATGGCGCCAGCTGGGTCAGGCAGTGCCCAAGCAGCATCACTGGCAGCCCTGCTCTGTGCTGCTGCCTCAGCCCAGCCCTCGCTGGCCTGCAGGACCCTGCCTGAGCGCTGGCTTGGCATCTGCCCCCGGGCTCTGGTTTTGACTTCGCCTCCCTGGCCATAGCTATCTGTGCTGCTCCCCAGGACTGGCTGGCTGGAGGCTGCAACTGAAGAAGACTGGGGCAGGGCTAAGAGCCCTGTCTGGGCTTGGCTTCTCACTGAACTGTCAATAAACTTGCTGCTCGTTCAGTCTCGCATCCCTTTTTTTGGGGGGGGGGGGGGGGGGGCTTGTGGCTCTCACCCCCAGCTGCCCGGGGGCTGGAGCATTGGTTCTGGATTCCCTACAGTCCCCCCCAGGCTGGGCTCTGGCCGCACATGGGGCCATGCAGGTGCCACTGGAGCAGTTCTAGCCTGTGGCCTGGAGCAGGGTAGCTTGACTGAGGAGCTGCCTGGGGCTGGGCTGGGCTCTGCTCAGCTGCAGGCAGGGGGCCTGGTGCCCTGCTGTTGCCTGATTTTTAGGAGGCTATATTATTAATTTGGCTAATATGGGTTATAGATTTGCCAGTTAATCTGACTAGAAGATGATAATGGGGTTTTTGTTTCAGAATTGGGCTATACAGAGTTTGCAAAGGACCCTTGTGGGTATGACAAGATGCTTATACTGAGACAAATATAGTCTTGATTTTTATTGAGATAAATGGAATAATGATTGGTAATTAAATGGTTAAATTAGGATTACAGATGCAGTACTATTAAAGATACATATGGTATTATATGCTATCCAGCTTTTGATTAATATACTTACACCTTTTCTTGATAACTGGGTGGTAAGAGACTGGCATGCTAAGAGAATTTAGGTTTAGGTTTCTTAATTCTTGAGTGGATGGTGCAGAGCTTAAAAGAAGCTAGAGCTAAGAGTTGGACTAACTGACTTAAAACTTAACATTAAGAACTTACAGACGAATAGACTAGTAAAACAAAGAACGAAGAAGCTTGGAGCTTAGAAAATGTAGAAAGCAAGCACAAATCTCTTAGACGCGTAGAGGCCTAGATGCTTCCTTGGCATGGCGGGCTACCCCCTTTATAAGGAATGGGAGGTTGAGCCCTTCTTTTCTCTTTAAACCTAGTTTTCTTAGCCAGCGAAAGGTTGGGGCACACTTACTCCACAGGCTGGTATGTTTGTACATATTAATGACATTTGATTATTTTTACTTTGTTGTTTTTGCCCTCCCACTTGTTTTGCTTCTTTCTATCTAGGTGAAAGGTCCCAGACATGTGTATGCAACTTTGCCTTAGCTCAACATGCAAGATGTGGCCTGTAGGTCCCTTGCATTCCAGCCAAACTACTTTAATATAACCCTATAAGCCTATTATAATGAAACAAATAATTAAAACCAGAAGAAACCTATTAAAAAAAGATAGATGGAGGCTAGCCCTATAGGCTACACTACCCAGGGAAGAGCTCAGGTTTCTGCTGGCAGATGAGGATCCCTGCTGGCTGCTCACCCCGGCTCTGGTCCTGCCTCCTGCAGCTCTCACCTAGGCGCAGCTGCAGGGCTGTGCTGGGTAGGGATTGCTCCTGCGGACCTGTCCCCCGCTGGTGGGAGGGGCGGGGGCTTTGGCTGTCTCAGCAAGAGGGAGGGGGCTCTGCCCTGGAGCACCTTCAGAGTGTCCTGTAGGGGTGATGTCACGGGGCCTGTCTAGAATCTGTCAAGTTCTGGTAGCACCTAGGCCTGCCTAGAGTGCGGGCAGGATGGCACCGGCAGTGGCTGGGAGGGTGGGTGGCACTGGTCAGCCTCCTGGCTCTTCCCCCCCAGGGGGGGCTCTGCTCCGGTGCCAATGGGTGTTTTAATAGTGGGTGCCAGGCTGGCATGAGCTGGGTCTTCCCTCCCCCCCATTGCTTGTTGTCTGCTCCTGGGCAAATGTCTCCATGAGCTAATGGCAGCCTACTGCGTGCTGCTGTCAGCACTGGCCCTAGCTCACCCAGCTGTGCAGGCCTGGGGCATCGCCCCCTCTCCCACGCACTGCTTCACTGGACAGACAGACAGGCAGGAGCTGCCCGCAGCCTGTTTCAGAGACCAGACCCACAGTTGCTGGAGGGTGACAGACCAACAGGCTAGGTCAGACAGTCGTCCCCCATCAATGGTCTCTAACAGTCAGCACCCCTGTGTCCATCCCTCCATGATCTCTGAGCAGGGCAGGCTGCTGGCTCCACCTCCTCCCTCTCCCAGCGTCTGGCCGTGATGTGACCCCTGCGAGAGCGGGGACCTGGCGGGAGGCAGGGGCTCGTTCCAGGCCCTGTTGTATTGGTGAAGAGGGGTGTTGCTGTGCCTGCCCCTGCCATTGCTGGGGACTCTGTGGGGAGCCTGGCCTGGTACCGCACCTTGCTGGGGCCAGGCCTGGCGCTAGCTGCTGTGGGGGATGGGTGGGGGGAAGCCCTGGTGTGGTCCCAGTGGAACACCTGGAGGGGGTGTCTGAGCTATTCCCCAGGCCAGGAGCAGGGTTATGGGCTGGCTCATTCTGACTGGTTGAAGGTAATGCTGGATGTTCTCTCCCACAAATGCCTCTAATCCTGTCTTAAATCCCCCTGACCTTGGGGCCTAGATTTCTTGTGGTAGTGAGTTCCACAGGCTAACGTTCACTGGGTAAAAACATATTTCCTGTCAGTGGTTTGTTGCCTTTTGATTTCATGGCCTGTCCCGTGGTTCGTATGTTCTTCAATTTACCAGCATGGCCTCGCTGGTGAACGTGGATCCCTCTCTTCTGATGCACTGCAGTAAATGATCCCAATTGTCTCCTTTGGAGACACCCCCATGAAGGGCACTATAGGGAGCCTACTCCAGTGCTGTCAGTAGGGGCATCACTGACTCCCCTCCTGGCTTGGACGCTGCAGCCTGTGGGGCAACCCCATGGTTACAGGGAGGCCAGAGAGCGTGGGGCCAGCAGGCTGATGAGTTGGATCTACCCCCACTGAGCTCTGACCAGCCACCCCTTAAGCCTGCATCCCACACTGAACAGGCTGGACCAGTGCCTGCCCTTGGCCCTAAGAACCCCAGCCAAGCTGTGGGGCATGGTGTTTGAAGCAGGGCAGGTCCCTAGCCTCAGGTCCAGTGTGGGCAGTTGGGTGAATTCTCTTCTGCCTGGGACCTGAGGCTGCTAGGATGTAGCATCTGCTTCAGCTGCAAACAGGCGGTGTGGAAACTGTCGGGTATATTCATACTGGAAGGGACCATGGTGATCATCAAGTCTGACCCCCTGAATAGCACAGGCTGGAGACTGGCCTGAGGCTAAGCCCTGCAGCAGAGCTAGAACGACATCCCCACTTCGTTTAAAAATGGCCAGTGCTGGAGAATTGGCCCAGGGTTCATCACTCTCATGGGTAGGAATGTGCCCCTCGGTTCCAGTCCGAATGTGTCTAGCTTCAGCTTCCAGCCAAGAGCATTGGTGAGGGCCAGGCCATGCCTGTGGGCCGGGGTCGCTTGCAGCAGGCCATGCCAGAGAGCTGGCCCTGGCCGATGGCGCTGGTCCGTGCTCGCCAGCTAGGCAGAGTCCTCCTGTGCTAGTGTCTGGGGAGACACATGGGAAAAAGAATCCAGGACGATGCTGCCGGCAGGGTGGGGGCTCGTAACTGGCGCACTCCCCTGGGAGAGTCAGTGCTGGCTGTAGTGCCCCAGTGTGGTGCTAGGGGGTGCTGTGCTGCAGAGGGGATGCTGGGCCCTGGGCTGCTCCTAAGGGCCCTGCAGTGGCTCCAAGTGTAGACAAAGCACGGCTGGAGTGACTTAGGGCCTGTGTGCTCACGCTGGGCACAGGCCTGGGGAAATGCAGGTGGGCACAGCTGAGAGCCCTCATAAACTCAGCCAGATTCTGCCAAGCTGGGCCTCCCCTCCGCTTTGGAGTATGGCCCAATCCTCCCTCAGGCCCCCATTGCTCCCCTGGGCACGGTGCAGGAGGCCAGCCCTGGCAGGTTGTTCCAGGGGAAGGGATCTCCACTCCTCACCTGGAACAGGGTTTGGGGAACACAGTGATGCTTTGAGGCAGTTCTTGTGCCCAGCAGCCACCCACTGTCCCCAGCTGAGCTGCCAGCGATCAGGCCGAGTGCCTGGCTCGGGGGCCAGTGCCTTGCCTGCTGCCAGGGAGCAGCAAGACTCCAGGCCACCTGCATTTCCTGCACAGACCCCACCCCTGACTTTTGGTCGGCTCCTTTTCTGTCTGCTGAACTCCCTGCCCAGTCGCCCTGCATGCTCACTCCCTGGCCTTTGGGCCTCCCCTCCTGGCTCCAGCAGAAAAGCTTCTGCCGGCTTCTAAAGACTTGCTCTTTCCCTAGATTTCTCTCTGGCACAGTTCTCTGCTTAAACTTGCTTGGGCAAGCCGCTCGCAGCCTCCAGCCCTCAACCATCTATAGGTGCTGGGCCTGCAAGTGCCAGGCGATGGAAGCTAGCTCAGGCCTGCTGTCCTCAAACACTCTGGGAGAATTGGGGTCCCATCCTTGGCTCCAAAGCTCCTGCTGCCACTGACTTCACAGATGCTACTGCTGCTGCATGTGCATCCAGCTTCAGTGCTGCTCTGGGGCCCTCCCCCCGCTCTCGCACTGTCCTCCAGAATCCCCTGGCCTCCTCTGGGGCCCCCCAGGCCCGCTCTGCAGTGAGTCCCTCTGCCCCAGCCAGCTCACTCGCTGACTAGGCTGAGCTGAGGAACTAGGCAGAGGTCAGCCCATGCTAATGATGCAGCCCAGTCCTTGAAGCAGAAACACAGTGTTCCCTGGGAGCAGGCCAGCCTGCAATGCCCTGGCCTTGGGCTGTGGGTCAGTGGCTTCCAGTCCCTGGCATGAAAAACTTACTGCAGGGGCCTGAGCAAGGGGGCTCTCCCCAGCAGTCAGAGCTGGTCACCCTGGGTGGTGCTAGGGGGCTCAGTAGGGGGTCTCTTCCCTGGCAGTCCATGGCTGAGGGGACCAGTGGGGGGCATTGGCACCGGGGGGGGGAGCGAGGCCCCATTGGCACCGTGGGGGAGGGGCCAAGTAGGGGGTGCCGTCTCTGTGGGGGGAGCTGGGCAAGAAGGAACTAGGGGGGGTGCCGTCGCTGTGGGGGGAGCTAGGTACGAGGGGACCAGTGGGGGCATTGGTGCTATGGGGGGAGCTGGGTGCGTGATTACGTTTTGAGCAGTGCACAATTCCTGGGTGGGGCAACTCAAGCGGGTGAGGCTGGGAAGTGTGCCCCCCTTGGGTTTTCTGTGGGTCTGAGCGCAGCAGGGAAGGGTGCTGAAGGACAAGCTCCCCCAGGGGGCTTGGAACAATGTGTACCGTGGGGTGCTGAGAGCCATCAAACCAACCTGTAACGGAACCCACGTGAAACTGGGGGTGCGGCAGCCCACTGCCCCCCTTGACTCCCCCGGAGGGGATGGGGAAGAGGTGGAGAAGGAAGGGCCTTCCATGGCAGCAGTTCCCGCTGGGTCCCTGCTGTGTAGGGCAGACCCTGTGCGCAGCCAGGGCCCTGCGGCTGGAGGATCGTGCCAAGCAGGGCTCAGGGATCCAGGCTGCATGGCCCCCAGCCAGCCCAAGGGTGAGCACGCAGAGCACGGCCTGTTCTCTTCCGAGAACCCTATCAACCCCTCACCCGCCGACACCCCGGCCCCAGGCTGCCCCGCCAGTGCCAGCCCCTCACCCGCTGATGCCCCGGCCCCAGGCTGCCCTGTCACTGCCCTGGCTCCTTCCTACTCCCCCAGCACTGCCCTGTGCCACCTGCCAGCCCCAAACTCCCCCCTTTACACTACCCTCTGCCCCACACTCATCCCCCAAGCCTTGGCCCACCCCAGTTCAGCCCTCCAGTGCCACAGGATATACACCCCTGGGCCCTCTGCTCCCATCCCCTCCCCTGCCCTACATTGTCCTCTGCTTCCCCCCCGCCCTCCCCCGGTCCTGCCCTACATTGCCTGGTCCTTTGCCCCCTTTCCCCAACCTTCCCTACTGTCCTCTGCTCCCCCCCACCCCCCGGCCCTATGCTGTCCCCTCTCCACCCAAGGAGGCCCATTCCAGCTGGCCAGAGAAGGGGAGCAGGTCAACACCCTGGGCTGAGCTCAGGGTTTGCGGCGGGGTTTGGGGGTTGCTCCATGGCCCAGCCCTGGAGTTCCCGTAGCTCTTGGCACAGGGTGTCCCAGTGAGCAAACACCTGGGACAGACCAAGGGGGCGGATAAGCGGGGCTGGGACAAGGCCTGGGAAGGGGCCAGGCAGCAAGGGGAAAGTCCTTCACTTCCCGCAGGAAAAATCATCATCATCATCCCTCAGTGGTGCAGGCCCCACGCCCAGGGCGCCAGCTGTTGAAGTAATGTCCCCCCCAGCGCCATGGGCTCCGTGCCACCAGCACCCGCCCCCTCCCAGCGCCATGGGCTCCTTGCCACCAGCACCCGGCTCCCCCCCCAGTGCCATGGGCTCTGTGCCACTGGCACCTGGCTCCCCCCCCAGCGCCATGGGCTCCGTGCCACCAGCACCCGGCTCTCCCCCCAGTGCCATGGGCTCTGTGCCACTGGCACCTGGCTCCCCCCCAGAGCAAAGGGCTCCGTGACATCAGCACCCAGCTCCCCCCGCCAGCGCCATGGGCTCTGTGCCACTGGCACCTGGCTCCCCTCCCAGGGCCAAGGGCTCCGTGCTACCAGCACCCAGCTCCCCCCGCAGCACCATGGGCTCCATACCACCAGCACCTGACTCCCACCCCCAGCATCATGGGCTCTGTGCCAGCAGCACCTGGCTTCTGCCCCCAGCGCCATGGGCTCTGTGCCAGCAGCACCTGGCTTCTGCCCCCAGCGCCATGGGCTCTGTGCCACCATGTCACGGAGTCCCCAGGCGATGCTCTGGAGCTGCTCCCTACGAAGCCAGGCAGGACTCTGGGGAGTCTCCTCTCTGGGAGGAGCCTGTTTGCAGGACACACAGCTCCCCCGGCTCCCCCCTTCCTGGGTCTGACCTCGGAGCATCCAGCATCCTCTGCCCCGCCGTGCGCTTCCCACAGCGAGTCCGTCCAGGTGGGGTCCTGGGGAAGCCAGAGGGTCCTGCCCCCCAACTCCGCAGTCAGACGTGACTCTCAGCCAGCCAGTAACACAGAAGGTTTATTAGACGATAGGAACGTGGTCTAAAGCAGAGCTTGTAGGTGCAGAGAACAGGACCCCTCAGCTGGGTCCATTTTGGGGGGCAGTGAGCCAGACAACCCCCTCTGCACTTCACTCCTCATCCCCAGCCAGCCCCAAACTGAAACTCTCTCCAGTTCCCCCCCCCCCCGGGCTTTGTCCCTTTCCCGGGCCAGGAGGGCACCTGATTCCTTTGTTCTCCAACCCTTTAGCTCTCACCTTGCAGGGGGGCAGGGCCCAGGCCATCAGTTGCCAGGAAACAGGGTGTCGGCCATTTTCTGTGTCCAGACCCCGGCACACACCTGCTCTCTAGGGCTCTGCAACGATCATACACCCTTATCCCACCCCCTAGATACTTAAGAACTGCATAGGGGAAACTGAGGCACCCCCACACTATTCAGAGGAAACATTAGAACAGTCCCGCTTCATCATACACCAGCACCCGCCTCCCTCCCCCACAGGGCCAAGGGCTCCATGCCACCAGCACCCAGCTCCTCCCCCAGTGCCATGGGCTCTGTGCCACCTGGCTCCTCCCCCAGCGCCATGGGCTCCATGCCACCAGCACCCAGCTCCTCCCCCAGTGCATGGGCTCTGTGCAACCGGCACCTGGCTCTTCCCCTGCCCCAGTGCCATGGGCTCCATGCCACCTGCACCCGGCTCCTAGGTGGTCACTCACGTTCCTGGGCTGCTGGTTCCAGGAATAGCGTGAGCCCAGTCCCACAGTGGTGTGTGCGAGGTGGCCACACGGATGCCACCTTTAAGAATTGGGATGGGGGGAGCGCTGTCCCCATCCAAGCCTGGTCAAAGCTATGGCCAGTTTTGCCCCAGTCTTGGGCGGGAGCCAGAGCACCCATGAGGAGGCCCAGCCATTTCATGCCAGGCAAGCGGCCTCCCTATCCGTGATGGAGCAGGACACTGACCCCGGCTTGTGCCAGGCCAGCGCCGTGCCCAATAGGTCAGTCCGGCCCGGCCGAACCCAGAGCAGCCCTGCAGCCAATGCTCCCCAGTCCCCACCCCTTGCTGTGATATCTGGAAGTGCCCAGCTCCCTGCCAGGGTCCCCCCCCCCGGGCCAGACACCAGCTGCTGGGAAAGTCACTGACCTCGGCAAGGTTGTGCTGCACAGAGAGCAGGTGCCGTGGCCAGGCGGGCTGGGATAAAAGCGGTGAGGGGGAGGGAGCCCTCGCAGCCAGCGCCTCGCACCTGGAGCAGAAGCCATAGGCTGAGCAGAGCCTGCCAGGACCATGTGGTGAGTGCGTGTGCCCTGGACCCAGCCGGCTGGCCTGGCACAGGCAGGGTTGAGCGGGGGGCATCTCCGATACGTCGCCTGCCGGGCCTGTGCCCAGCCCCCTGTGCCCTGCTGCTGCTCGCAGCACCGAGGGGAATGGCAGCAGCAGGGCTTCAGCCCACCTGGCCCCAGTGCCATGCCAGGGGACCCTGCCCTCCTGGCTGCTCCTACACGACACTGCTGGGAGGAAGCTCACCACCGCTCCAGGCTAGCCCAGCAGTGCCCAGAGCCCTCAGTGCTGTGAGCGTGGGGCTGAGGGCCCAGCTCCTTAGGCGGAGATTTCAGTGTCCTGTGTCCTACCAGAAGGGCTAGGGATCGGCTCGCTGCTCATGGTGGCTCCTTTCCCTGCAGGATGCCCATGCTGCTGGTTGCCAACCTGATCTGGGGGGCCCTCGCCTCCACCCACATCAGCCTCAACGAAGTCCAGCTCGGCAACGGTAGGGGGCAGGGTGCCATCGGGCAGGGAGGGGGTGCCCGGCAGGGGACTGAGGGCAGGGTGCCATCGTGTAGGGCGGGGGTGCCCGGCAGGGGGCTGGGGGCAGGTTGCCATCGTGTAGGGCGGGGGTGCCCTGCAGGGGGCTGGGGGCAGGGTGCCATCGGGCAGGGAGGGGGTGCCCAGTGGGGGCTGGAGGCAGGGTGCCATCGTGTAGGGCGGGGGTGCCCGGCAGGGGGCAAGGGTGGGGCTGTCTCTCACCAACAGGGGGCACTTCACTAAGGGTTCTCTCCGTGCCCCAGGCCAGAGCTGCCCGGAGCCCAGGTGGATCGAGCACGGGAAGGTGGAGCACCTGGCCCGCTACCAGTGCGACCCCTACTACCAGCTGCGCAGCCGCGGTGACGGTGAGATATGCCCACAATAGGCAGAAGTGCATCCCCGGGGGCTTGCCCCCCCGGAGGATATGCACAGGGCCCGCTCCCTGCCCCTGAGGGGATACACATGGGACCTTCCCCCATCTCCTGGGGGATATACATGCGGGCTCTGCTCCCACACCCCTGGAGGAATACACCTTGGGCCCTGTCCTTCCACCTCTGTGGGGGATACACACGGGGCTCTGCCCCCTCTGAGGGGATACGCACGGGGCCCTGCCCATCCCATCCCAGAGGATACACATGGGGCCCTGCCCTCCTTCCATGGGGGATACACATGGCCCCCCCAAGGGATACGCATGGGGCCTGCCCCCACCCCTAGGGGACACGCCTGGGGCCCTGTCCCCCACTGGCACGTGCACGGAGCCCTGTGTGCCCTGCCCAGGGGTGGCTGACACTGACTCTGGTTTTCTGGCCCCAAGGCCTGTACAGATGTAGCCAGCAGCACGTGTGGTTGAATGAAGCAGCCAGAGAGGAGCTGCCCATCTGTGAGCCAGGTGAGTGGGAGGGGAGGGTGGAGCACAGGGATGCTTTTTGCAAAGCAGGGGCAGGGGCCCTGCTCTCCCATTGCTCCCCATGCCCTTGCAATGGCGCTGGGGCTTCGTTCCCTGAAGCGGAGTTTCTGCAGCCACGTCTCTGAGTGCTGTTCCCTCTGCCAGTGACACACCTCGCCCTGGATGGTGGCACCAGGCCCCGGCCGGCCCAGGGGCTGGGAAGGAGATTGCTTGTTGGCTTGCGGGTGGAGGGGAGCAGAGCTCCCATCTCCCAGGCGAGGGTCTGTGCTCTGCAGGGCGAGGGGCAGGCTCACACTGGGTCTCTGCCCTCTGCAGTGTGTGGGAAGCCCAAGAACCCGGCCAGACAGGTGCAGCGCATCATTGGGGGCATGATGGCAGCCAAGAACAGCTTCCCCTGGCAGGGCCGGCTGCTGAGCCGCCACAACCACACCGCGGGGGCCACGCTCATCAGCAACCAGTGGCTGCTGACGACAGGCAGGAACCTCTACCTGGGCCACAGTGAGAACAGCACGCTGGATGAAATCGCCCCCACCCTGCGGCTCTCTCTGGGCAGGGAGACGCCCGCCGGGGCTGTCGAGCTCATTGTCCTGCACCCTGAGTTCCCGGGGGCTGTGGACCTGGCCCTGCTCAAGCTCAAGCACAAGGTGCCTATTGGAGAGGCCGTGATGCCCATTTGCCTGGCCCAGAAGGACTATGCAAAGGTGGGGAGGGTGGGCTTTGTCTCTGGCTGGGGCTGGAACACCCTCCTGGAGCACCCAAAGCACCTCAAGTACGTCATGCTGCCTGTGGCTGACAGCGGCAGCTGCCAGGTGTATTACCAGGCGCACTCCTGGCAACCACTGCTGAACAACCACACCTTCTGCGTCGGCATGAGCGAGCTGCACGAGTCCACCTGCCTCGGGGACGCCGGCAGCGCCTTTGCTATCCACGACCCTGAGGACGACACCTGGTACGCGGCCGGGATCCTCAGCTTTGACCGCAGCTGCTCAGCTGCCAAGTACGGCGTCTATGTGCGGGTGCTCAGTGTCTTGGACTGGATCAAGGAGACCATGGCTGCACACTGAATCCAGGCTGGGCCCCAGCCCCTGGACACAGCCCTGAGCAATAAAACCCTTTCCTCACACCGGGCCCATCTCTCCTCTGTTCAGCAGTTTCCAAGGGGCGGGGGCGGGGGGCACAGGGGGTCAGTTTCTGGGGGGCACAGCATGGGGGGCTGGTACCTTGGGGCGGGGGGCACAGGGGGTCAGTATCTGTGGGGGCACAGCATGGGGGGCTGGTACCCTGGGGCGGAGGGCACAGGGGGTCAGTATCTGTGGGGGCACAGCATGGGGGCGGTGCCCTGGGGCGGGGGGCACAGGGGGTCAGTATCTGGGGGGGCACAGCATGGGGGGCTGGTACCCTGGGGTGGGGACGGGGTGCACAGGGGGTCAGTTTCCGGGGGGGGGTACAGCATGCAGGGTCAGTATCAGGGGGGCATAGCATGGGGGGGCAGTATCCAGGGGAGTACAGCACGGGGGGGGCGGTACCCTGGGGTGGGGACGGCGTGCACAGGGGGTCAGTTTCCGGGAGGGTACAGCATGCAGGGTCAGTATCGGGGGGCATAGCATGGGGGGCAGTATCCAGGGGAGTACAGCATGGGGGGGCGGTACCCTGGGGTGGGGGCAGAGGGCACAGCACGGGGGGTCAGTATCCGGGGGGCACAGCACAGGGGGGTGGTACCCTGGGGTGGGGGGCACAGCACCGGGGGTCAGTATCCTGGGGTGGGGGTGGGGAGTACAGCATGGGGGGTCAGTATCCGGGGGGGCAAGCACGGGGAGCGGTACTCTGGCGGGCTGGGGAGGCACAGCATGGGGGGGTCAATACGTTGGGGTGGGGGCCACAGGGGTCGGTTTCCGGGGGGGCACAGCACAGGGGGCAGTACCCTGAGGTGGGGGAAGGGGGCACAGGGGGTCAGTATCTGGGGCGGCATACCACGGGGGGGCAGTATCCAGGGGGGCAGAGCACGAGGGGCGGTACCCTGGGGTGGGGGCCACAGCACAGAGGGTCAGTATCTGCGGGGGGCACAGCACGGGGGGGGTACCCTGGGGTGGGGGCGGGGGGCACAGGGGGTTAGCTTCCAGGGGGCACAGCATGGGGGGGTCAGTATGGGGGGGCATAGCACTGAGAGGCAGTATCCGGGGGTACAGCATGGGGGACGGTACCCTGGGGTGGGGACGGGGGGCACAGGATGGGGGGTCAATATCGGGGGGCATAGCACAGGGGGAGGTAACATGGGGTGGGTGGCAAAGCACAGGGGGTCAGCACGGGGGCGGGGCCCTGGGGTGGGGTGGGGAGTACAGGGGGGCATTATCTGGGCGGGTCACTGCACAGGGGGTGGTGCCCTGGGGCGGGGGGCAGTATCGGGGGGGCAGAGCACGGGGGGGCGGTACCGTGGGGCGGGGGTCACAGGGGGGCAGTATTGGGGGGGCACAGCCCGGGGGGCGGTACCGTGGGGCACGGGCGGGGGGCAGAGGGAGGCAGTATCGGGGGGGCACAGGCCGGGGGGGGTACTGTGGGGCGCGGGCGGGGGGCACAGGGGGCCAGTATCGGGGGGGCACAGCCTGGGGGGCGGTACCGTGGGGCGCGGTGGGCAGAGTACGGGGGCGGTACTGTGGGGTGCGGGCGGGGGGCAGAGGTGGGCAGTATCGGGGGGCACAGCCCGGGGGGCGGTACCGTGGGGCGCGGGAGGGGGGCAGTATTGGGGGGGCACAGGCCGGGGGGGTACTGTGGGGCGCGGGCGGGGGGCAGAGGGGGCAGTTTCTGGGGGGGCACAGCCCGGGGGGCGGTACCGGGGGGCACGGGCGGGGGGCAGTCAGGGGCAGTATCGGGGGGGCACAGCCCAGGGGGCGATACCGTGGGGCGCGGGCGGGGGGCAGAGGGGGCAGTTTCTGGGGGGGGCACAGCCTGAGGGGCGGTACCGGGGGGCAGAGGGGGGCAGTTTCTGGGGGGGCATAGCCCAGGGGGCGGTACCGTGGGGCGCGGGAGGGGGGCAGTATTGGGGGGGCACAGCCCGGGGGGGTACTGTGGGGCGCGGGCGGGGGGCACAGGGGACCAGTATCGGGGGGGCACGGTGGGCAGAGTACGGGGGCGGTACTGTGGGGTGCGGGCGGGGGGCAGAGGGGGCAGTATCGGGGGGGCACAGCCCGGGGGGCGGTACTGGGGGGTGCAGGAGGGGGGCAGAGGGGGCAGTTTCTGGGGGGGGCACAGCCTGGGGGGCGGTACCGGGGGGCAGAGGGGGCAGTTTCTGGGGGGGCACAGCCCGGGGGGCGGTACCGTGGGGCGCGGGCGGGGGGCAGTCGGGGCAGTATCGGGGGGGCACAGCCCGGGGGGCGGTACCGGGGGGTTCGGGAGGGGGGCAGAGGGGGCAGTTTCTGGGGGGGGCACAGCCTGGGGGGCGGTACCGTGGGGTGCGGGAGGGGGGCAGTATTGGGGGGGCACAGGCTGGGGGGCAGTACCGTGGGGCGCGGGCGGGGGGCAGAGGGGGCAGTTTCTGGGGGAGGCACAGCCCGGGGGGCGGTACCGGGGGGCAGAGGGGGGCAGTTTCTGGGGGGGCACAGCCCGGGGGGCGGTACCGTGGGGCGCGGGCGGGGGGCAGTCGGGGCAGTATCGGGGGGGCACAGCCCGGGGGGGCGGTACCGGGGGGTGCGGGAGGGGGGCAGAGGGGGGCAGTATCGGGGGTGCACAGCTCGGGGCGGGGTGTTACATCACATGACACATTTCCTGTTCCGGGTCAGGCTTGTCACGTGTTAAAGTCCTCTTCCTCCCTCTGCCCCCACGCGGGGCGGACCGGGAGAGCTCGGGCGCCTGGGCCGCTCTAGCCCCCGCCCTCGCTCTATGGTGGGCCCGGCTCCCGGCCTGTCTCTCTATGGTGCGGGGCGGGGCGGGGCAGAGCGGCTGCTCTCGCGGGGCATTGTGGGACGGGAATGGCGGCGCTCAGTGAGCGCTGAGGCGGCTGCGGAACGGGCGTCGAGGAGACGCGCGTGGCGGGGCTGGGGGGGGCCGAGAGGTGAGAGGCCGGAGGGGGAAGTTGTGCGGGGGAGGCCGGAGGCCGCGGCGGACCCGGCCGGGGGTGGCGAGCCGGGGGTGGCGGCACCCGGCCGGGCGGGCGCCGTGGTTGGTTCTCGGGGCACCGGGGGCCGAGGAGCCCGTCAGCGGCTCGCGCCCGCCCGCCGGCCTGGCCGGTTAACAGCGGGGCCCCCGTCCTGGGGTCCCTCGGAGCGTCCCCGTGGTACCAGCCCTGCCCCGCAGAGCCGCTGCCCGTTACCAGCCTCGCGGCTGCTCGGGGGCTTGTAGTTCAACAGACTCGGGCGTATTGCAGGGGAGCAGAGAGTCTGCTAAGAAGAAGAGAGCGATGGAAGCGGCCACAATAAGCAAAGCCGTACAGTGCGAGCTAGAGCCGGCGTGATTGATGGTTGCCTTTCTTATCTAATAAAGGCCCCCCCGCAAAGATTGGTGTGTCGCAGGGCTGGCCGGCCGGCCTTACGAGAACAGGGATGCCGTCTTTCCTGAAACGCTCCCAGGGGAGACGAAAGCCTCCAGACGGCGTTTTCTCTATTCATAGACAGGGTGATCCTGTGTTACAAGGTTGCTTTTTACCTTCGAGTGGCTTTGATGGGGTTTTGTTATTTTTGATGGTTTTCCATTGACTGTTGTGGGATGGGGCACGTGAGGACAGCTGAACCTTGCGCTACATCAGTGGGCCATCACTGGGACATAAGACTTTCTGGTGACTGTCTTTTACTCCAAGACTATAGGGTGAAGTTTTCAATATAGTTACATTATTCCTTAACTATTACACACAGATGCATGTCTTAGGTTATGTCTACACTACCACTTAGGTCAGCAAAATTTATGTTGCTCCGGGTGTGAGTATGCCACCCCATGGGTGACCTAAATTATGCCAGCATAAGTGCTAGTATGCACAGCTGCTTCTAGGGGGTGGTTTAATTATGTCGACAAGAGACCTGTGATACTGTAAGGTCTCTAATGTTAACATAGCCTTGTGATTGATTATTAATAAATTAATACCTTGAAAGTGTGTATGTGGTGTACACTGTGGGATTGTAGCTAGCTGTGTTGATCCCAGGATATGGGGGAAACAAGGAGGGTGAGGTAATATCTTTTATTGGACCAACTTTTGTTGGTGAGAAAGACAAGCTTTCGAGCTATATGGAGCACTTCAGGTCTGGGAAGGGTATTCTGAGGCCTTGTCTACACTGCCACTTTACCAGCACTGCAACTTTGGTGTGAAAAAGCACCCCCCTGAGCACTGCAAGTTTCAGCACTGTAAAGTGGCAGTGTAGACAGTGGTGCCACGACTACACAGCCATGTTATGTTACCACCGCAGCGCTTTAATGTTGCTAGTAAAGACATACCCTGAGTGTACAGCTAGCATAAGTAGTTAACACATTGTAAGAAACCATTCTAAGTGAAGTGGCCTGTTAACACCTTTGCAGTAACCCAGGAGCCCCCTCTTCTTGCCTTCAAACAACCCCCCATCTCATAAAACTCATCATCATCAGTAGGCTCCCCGCAGACACACCAAGGCCCGGTCTATGCTTCCACTTTACAGCGCTGTAACTTTCTCACTCAGGGGTGTGAAAAAACACCCCTGAGTGCTGCAAGTTTCAGTGCTGTAAAGTGGCAGTGTAGAGAGTGCACCAGCGCTGGGTTCTACTCCCTTTGTGGAGGTGCTGCGACCACACAACCACTAGTGAAGATTACCCTCAGAGTGGCATTAGACCCTGCCACAACAACACATGCAAAACCTGCAGACATACCTCCACAGCTACTAGGATCAGTACTACTCACAACACACCTTCTAAGAGCTATGGTCCTACACATGCTTATCACAAATATTTGGGGTACCTCAGCCATGTGTGTGAAGCAAGGCAATCACTATGCTCTCGAATGAACTCACAGAAAAATAACAGACAAAACCAGCATACCAATCATGGGAGAACACTTTTCACAAAACAATCACTCCATATCTTGCCTCTCAGTCCTCATCCTCAAAGAAAACCTGCACGATGCCTTCAAAAGACAAGCCTGGAACTTAAATTCATAACTGCGTGACACCAAAAATCAGGGTCTTGATAAAGATCCTGGATTTGTGGTGTATTACAACAGTCTGTAACCCGCCAGCCTTCCCCCCACCTTTTTTTTTCCGTCCTATTAGTGCAAAGGTGTTAATGGGCTACTTCACCTTGAATGGCCTTTTACCATGTAAAAAAGAAAAGGAGGACTTGTGGCACCTTAGAGACTAACAAATTTATTTGAGCATAAGCTTTCGTGAGCTACAGCTCACTTCATCGGATGCATTCGGTGGAAAATACAGTATTGACTGTAATAATGTGTTGACTATATTTTCCACTGAATGCATCCGATGAAGTGAGCTGTAGCTCACGAAAGCTTATGTTCAAATAAATTTGTTAGTCTCTAAGGTGCCACAAGTACTCCTTTTCTTCTTTGCGAATACAGACTAACTCGGCTGCTACTCTGAAACCTTTTACCATGTGTTAACTACTTATCTTAAACAATATGTGACCCTCTTTCCCAGACATGAAGAGCTCTGTGGCTAGAAAGCTTGTCTCTCTCACCAACAGAAGTTGGTCCAATAAGATATTGCCTCACCCACTTGCCTCTGTATTAGATATAGTGAGTTTGTTAGGTCTGAAACAGGAGTTGCTTGTAAAGAACAGTGAAGCTTTTACCTGTTTGCATCAATGGGCTGTTGTATCACAGGGGCCTGAGGGTCCCTCAGGGTGTAACTTGTACCCAGGAGAGCCCAGCCTGGGAGTGAGGTGGGGGGCCTGGGCTGAGCTTATGGGATCAAGACACAGAGCCAATAGCTTGGGCTGGGCAGAGCAGCAAGGCTAGGGCAGCGGGCAGTGAGTGGGTCCAGCTGGGCCCCAGGAACCTCTTGCTCATTGGAGCCAGGCTGCTCTGTGGGGAGATTTGTGTTGCATCTGGGGTAGGGGCTGGCAGAGGTTTTGAACGGAGCATGCCAAATGGGCACTGTTCTTTATCTCTCACAGTTCAAGAGGAAGGCATGTTCAATGACATTGCACGTTTAAAACTGATAAAAAGGGAAATATGCTTTAGCCTATGTATGATTAGCTTCTGGAACCCACGGCCACAAGATATCACCAATGCCAGTATTTTGGTAGCATTCAATAAAGGACTGGGCATCTGTCATGAATGAGAATATCCAGTTTTGCATTAGGATGAAAAGAGGGGTACAATCCTTCTCTTCTAGGGCATAAAGCACCTGTCTAATTTATGGGGTTTTTCTGATGGGCAAATTATTCCATAACTACACACGCAATGTTTCATGCACCTTTTCTCTGAAGCTGCTGGTGGTACAGGCCGTTGTCTGAGACAGGAGCCTAGACTATATGGGCCCCGGGTCCAATCTGATCTGGCCAGCCTTGTGTTCCTAAAGGATTGCTTTGTATAGAGAATGTTTTAGGATGCCAGAAGGAGATCAGTTTATCCAGACATTGAGCTTGGAAAGGATGTGGAGTAGGGTGGGGAAGGCTGATGTTTTTTTCTAAGAATGTGGATGGGGGGGCCTTTTTTCTAGAAGTTGAAAGGGCTTTTACCCATGAGGTAGTCTATTGCTGAGATGAACTATCTGGGGGTTTGGCTTTTGAAAGGAGATCTGGCTCCTAGGTTGTCAGCTTGACAGTGTAAACGTTCCTAGTGTAGTGTCTTGGGGCTTTGAACTTCTTCAGCACTGATCCAGAAATGATTGATTCTTCTTCCCCTGAAGGGAAATTGGAACTCTGAGCTCCTCGGTCATGTCTCCTGGGAAAGTGAGAGGCTTGCTTTTTTTGGGAGAGAGCAGTGCAGGGAACCCCATGTATGCCCCTTTCCTCCTCTCTTCTTAGTTAATCAGAAGCCCAATCCCATGAATCTCAACAACCTTGTCTTCTCATACCAGTGCCTGATTGTGTTCCTTTCAGAGAGCCCCAGGGAATAGACTGCTTGGGCCACAAGATCCTAGCGATGGAGGATGTCCCTGAGGACACTTCGATGCACCGGCTGGAAGGAGCTGATCTGGAGACACAGGTTGGAGGCTTGATCATCAAGAAGAAAAGTGCCTGCAGTGAGCAGCATGTCTTCAAAGCTCCAGCCCCCCGCACCTCACTGCTGGGGTTGGACTTGCTGGCTGCACAGAAACGCAGGGAGCGAGAGGAGAAGGAAGACACAGAGGACAAGAAGAAGTCCAAAGTCTCCTCCTACAAAGATTGGGAGGAGTCCAAAGATGATTTGGGAGGCTCTGAGGAGGAGGGGAGCGACAGGGCCAGCAGGAGCAGCCGGCAGGACAGGTGACGGTCCTGGCACGAGGTGTGAGGGGAGTTTAGGGCCTCTCCCATTCCTTGGGTGGCTGCCATGTCCTCCTTTTCAGGAAGGGGCTTGGAGTGAGTGCCTGAAGGCAACTGGGCTGATTCATGGAGCTAGTTGTTGTGCTGGATCCAGGGCACACAGGAGAGAAACTGTGGGCCCCAACCACCTGAGGAGAGGAGAGACTGAGATTTCTCTGGGCTGGGAGCTGTTGGAGGGCTGAACTCTGCTAGATAGAGTGAAGGCTCGTGCATGGGGATGAGGTCTGGAGGCTTCCCCAAGTGAAGGGCCTTGGGTGGAGACAAGTCTGGTTGCCACATACGTATCTCAGAGAAGGAGCCAGGTGTTCCTTGGCAAGACCTTGTCCCAGCCCCCTTGGGAGTGTTTCCTCCTTGTTCTTGGAAGCATTTTGTCTCAGCTACTGAGGCTTGTGCCTTCCCCCTGGGGTCTGCTGAGGCCAGCTGAAGGGAGGCAGTGGGTTCCCTTAAAGTTGCCTTATGGGTGGAGGGTAGGAACATGCCTGCCAAGCTGGGAGCAAAGGGAATTTGCAGGCAGGCTGTCATGCTCAGTTCTTTGGCACAGGTTCCAGTTGCACACGCCTTGCCAGGCTAGTAGTGAATGAGGGCAGGCTCCTGTGTGACGTGTCAGGGAGTAGTGGGGGCTGCAGGCAGAGTCACAGTACGTTCCTGACCCTGCTGAACTGCCGTTTGCCCCTCAGGCATTACCGCTCTGCCCACGTGGAGACGCCGTCCCACACTGGGGGGGTCAGCGAGGAGTTCTGGGAGCGCAGCCGGCAGCGGGAGCGGGAACGGCGAGAGCATGGTGTCTATGCCTCCTCCAAGGAGGAGAAGGAGCACAAGCGGGGGCGCAATAGAGAGCGGGACCACGACCGTAAACGGGACCGAGGTAACTGTCCTGGAGACCTTCGTGACTGCTGACATAGGCTCTGGGACCCTGGCTTTGGCTGCTCTGAATCCCAGGGTGTGGTCCTGAATCTGGGGTGTGATGGGCTCCGGAGGCTGTTCACACCCTGCATGTCTGACTCGGCACTCTGTTTGCAGAGGAGCGGGACAGGAGCCGTCATAGCAGCAGCCGGTCAGAGAGGGATGGCTCGTCAGAGAGGGGCAGCAGCAGGAGGGGTGAACCAGAGAGCCCCAGACACCGACCTAAGGGTAGGAGCAGCTGCCCTTCCTACAGGGCTCTTCCGCAGGAGCTGGCAGGAGCAATGCGCTACGCTTGAGGGGCTCTGGCCCCTTCACCAGGGGAGAGCGGAGCGAAAGTCCCCGGCTGAAGAGGCCCATGACTAGTGAACCGCCTCATATCTACAGCCTTCCTGGGGAGTGAGACTGGGGTGCGGGGGCCCTGGGGTGACCTTTGAGTCTGCGCCTGTGCCCGGGAGCATGGCTGCAGGTCTGCGTGGCTGGTACGGGGAGCTGTGGCAGCTATTCCCCTGGGGGCATGTCTCCTTAGACTATCTGGGTCAGCCCATAGAAAGCCCAGGATGAGTTGGTAAACATGTAAGAGGGCCCCCTTGCTCTACTCCCCTTTGGAAGGTCCCAGGCCTGGATGCAACTTTGCAGGGGCCTAGGTTGGCTCAGCATGAGGCATCAGACCCAGTTTCCTTTCCCCAGATGCAGCCACACCATCTCGCTCGAGCTGGGAGGAAGAGGACAGTGGCTATGGCGGCTCACGGCGCTCGCAGTGGGAGTCGCCTTCCCCTACGCCTTCCTATAGGGACTCCGAGCGCGACCGCAGCCATCGGGCATCCTCCGCTCGTGATGCAGACAGGAGGGACCGGGACAGGTAGTGGGATGGAGGGGCAGGGCCTAGCAGGGTGCCTGAGAGGTAGCTTGAGGGGGCTGCGCCCCCTGATGATGCTGCAAGGGTCTAAGTTTCCTCTAAGCTGTGCTACTGTGTGGCCACGCAGCTGCCTATTAAGCCTCGCACTGAGGCTCAGGGCTGTGGTGGGGGGAGATGCCTCTCCCCCAGCATGGGCCTGTGCG
The DNA here is from genome assembly GCF_009764565.3 of Dermochelys coriacea. NCBI lineage: Eukaryota > Metazoa > Chordata > Testudines > Dermochelyidae > Dermochelys > Dermochelys coriacea. Next base: position 43,531,279 of record NC_050079.1, on the reverse strand, counting down.
GTGGGGAGAGGTGTACTCCCCTCTCCCCCAGCGCAGACCTTCCCTGGACTTGCCGCAGCTGGGGGAGAGGAGCGCCTCCGCCCCTCCCCCTCCCCCCCAGCTCAGCCCTGCCGAAGCTTCCACGGCTGGGGAGAGGCTCCTCTCTCCTGTCCCTGAGCTGCTGTAGTGAGAGAGGGCTCCCCGGGGCAGCCTGCACCCCAACCCCCTCATCTCTGGTCCCACCCCAGAGCCCACACCCCTCTGCCCCAGCCCTGAACCCCTAATCGCCAGCCCCACCCCAGAGCCCGCACCCCCAACCAGAGTCCTCATCCCTGCATCCCAATCCTCTGCCCCAGCTCTGAGCCCCTCCTTCACACCAAATCCTTCGTCCCTGGCCCCACTCCAGATCCTGCACCCCCAGCCAGAGCCCTCTTCTCTGCATCCCAATCCTCTGCTCCAGCCTTGAGCCCCCTCCTCTATCCTGAACCCCTCATCTCCAGCCCCACCGCAGAGCCCGCACCCCCAACTGGAGCCCTCACCTCCTCCCCCACATCCCAACCCTTTGCCCCAGCCCTGGCCCCCTCCCACACTCTGAACCCCTCGGCCCCCCCCCACATGAATTTTGTTATGTGTCACATACCACCTCCATATTGGTGCACATAGCACAATTCATTCTGCACATGGACGTAAAAAATTAGAGGGAACACTGGTGGTGGTATGTGGCTTGTGAGCCATAAGTTGCAGTTCCCCTCTGGCGAATCCATGAGGTTGGCCAGTCATTCCTGTCCTGCTTCTGTTTTTGCAGGTCAGTGAAGAACAAGTACCCGGATGAGACACCGCTGCCCACCCCTTCCTACAAATACAATGAATGGGCTGATGACCGGCGGCACCTGGGGGCCACTCCACGGCTATCCAGGGGCAAAGGTGTGGCAGAGGAGAGACCAGACTACCTGGCCCCTCCTCCATCACTGAGACTAGCACGGGGCTGGCTTCCTGGGGCCTCCTGGCTGAGAAGCAGGGGGCAAGGGCTGGTGACGGCCTGTGCTGACCAGATTGTTCCTTTCTCCAGGGAGGCGTGAAGATGCAGAAGAGGGTATTTCCTTTGAGACGGAGGAGGAGCGGCAGCAGTGGGAGGATGACCAGCGGGTAAGAGCCTCTCGGGCGGCCCAGAGGCTGTGAGCCAGGGTGGAAATGGCAGGAGGGCTCCTCTGTACCTTGACTTGCTGGGATGAGGCCTGAGAGCAGAGCACACACAGCCTGGGTCTGAGGCACACCAAGGCAGGCAGAACCGCGTAGGGGTCTGTGGGGCCCCAGTGTGTCGGGTGGAGGAGGCTCAGCAGGGTGTGGGTGCTTGGTCTGGGTTTGCTATACATGGATGCTGGGTGATGGGGAAGGGTCCCTCTGTGGGTGGGGGGGAGAAGGGAAGACCCATTAGGGCCTCAGGGATGGGATCTCTTGGGGTCTGGGTGGCTCAGTGCAGGGTCCCTGTGTTGGGGGCTGGGTGGCTCAGTGGAGGGCTGAGGCTCAGTGTGGGATCCCATGGATGCAGGGGGTCTGTTTGTGGAGATTGGACACTCAGTTCCCAGAATGCTGTCTGCACACTTTTCTGGATCCTGTTCTGAGCCATTGGCTCCCCCAAGTGGTGAGACTGAGTATGGCTGCTCTCCATTGCAGACAGAGCCCCCCAGCTAGGGTTAGCTTGGGGCAGCCCCTCCTCCGAGCAGGCCTGATCAGCACCTCTGGAATGTGAGCCAGGCCCCGGAGTCCTGCATGTCAGGGCACTTCTCCTCTGGGAGTTTGGTAGCAGGCTGAATGCGCAGCCCACCTGAGCTCTGTCTCTGGCCATTCTCACCCTGCCTTCCCCATCTCTCTCCTTCCCAACTCCATGCCTGCCCCCATCTCTCAGCAAGCCGACCGGGACTGGTACATGATGGACGAGGGTTACGACGAGTTCCACAACCCCTTGGCCTACTCATCTGAGGAGTATGTGAAGAAGCGGGAGCAGCACTTGCACAAGCAGAAGCAGAAGCGCATCTCTGCACAGCGGAGGCAGATCAATGAGGCAGGAGCGCAAGGCGGGGCCAGGCCACTCTGAACATTCAGGGCACTTTCCACCCCAGGGATTCCCATATTACTGGGGGGTGGGGTGTAGGGATGACGGGTCCTGCAGATCAAGAGGGTGGAGGGAATAGAAGGTGACTTTGGGATGGCCTAGCATGGGCGAGGGATACGAAAGAAGCTTCTGGCTTTGGGAAGTATGATGGAGCCATGCCCCATCGCTCTGGTGTCGCCCCCCCACCCCTGGTGTAGGGATGGACAGTGGGAGCTGTGGCCCTGTCCTGAGTCTGGGTGTCCCAGTGCTCTAGATGTACATGGTGTGGCAGGCCCTAGCTACTGTCACTTGGAGGCTGGGGTTAGGACTAGAGTGATGGGTCCCCTGCCCACTGCAAGCACACCCAACCCCTGAGGGAATTCTGCGACAAAAAATTAAAAATTCTGTGCACAATGTTTTAAAATTCTGCAAATTTTGTCAAAAAATAAATGTGGAGGCTCCAGTATGGCAGTGGGGAGCATGGGTGACTGGCTGCACAGAGGTGGGAGATCACCTTGCAGCCCCCCCCTTTGCTCCTCTGGGACAAGGACTTAGAGGTGAGGCTGCACTGAATTTTGACACCGCACAAGGGCAGGACCTGCTGCAGAGGTCCGTGTCCCTGGGGAGGGTTGCGGGGTGATCTCACACCTCTGTCATTTTTCTGTGGGGAAGCAAAGAAATCTGTGTGGGACATGAATTTTGCCCCTGCCCAGTGGCACAGAATTCTCCCAGGAGTAACACCCAGGTGCTGCCTTAGCACACTGGCTAGTCGTGTATCCAGACTCCCTGCAACGTCCTGAGCTTTGGAGTGATCCAGAGGTAGCATGCCTGTCATACAGCACCCAGTGATGAGAGACTCCCCCCTGGGGCAACAGTTCTACAGCCCAGCCTGCCTTCCTTGCAGCCACTCAACTCTAATGTTACCCCACCCTTCTGGCTCCCCCCTCCCTGTGGGGCCCCTGGTTGTCTCCTCTCCCTAGAGTTGTGCGCACTGACGCCATGGTCTCCCCCTTAGTGATCTCTCAGCTGGGCAGGGCAGATGGAGTGCTGCTAATCTTCCCTCCCAATCAGCCCGCCAGCTCCTCAATCACTTTTGTGGCTTGTCCTTTGAATGGGCTTGGCCTCCTGATATTTTCTGTTACTGTGGTGATCAGATCTGAACATTGCATTGCCAGTGCCATCTTCCTAGCCATCTCTGGCGGGGGTGCTTCCCTCTTTGCTTGCGGACCAGAGACCTCTGCAAATGCAGCCCCAAAGGCACTCTTTGTAGATGGGTTGCGTTGCAGTCGGACCTGGCTTCCAGCCACAACCCTCTTCCTGGGGAGTCTCCGCTAGCATTTCTCCCAGAGCGACTGGCCTGGCTAAGCCCCATGTTCCCAGCTCACCAGGTACGCATTGTATCTGTCATCAGCCTGCTGAGAGGGCTAAAGTTCACTATGGCCAGACCAATGGCTGCCCCTGCAGCCTCTCCACGTCACAGTCTTACTGTCCTGGAGCTGCTCTGTGAGTCTCTCACAGTAGGATAGCCATACAAGTCAGAGTGTTCTTTGTGGGTGATTTCAGAGTAGCAGCCGTGTTAGTCTGTATCCGTAAAAAGAAAAGGAGTACTTGTGGCATCTTAGAGACTAATAAATTTATTTGAGCATAAGCTTTCGTGAGCTACACTCACTTCATCCGATGAAGTGAGCTGTAGCTCACGAAAGCTTATGCTCAAATAAATTTGTTAGTCGCTAAAGTGCCACAAGTACTCCTTTTCTTTGTGGGTGAGGAAGGGAGCTGTAGCTTAGATGTGAGGAATCTGTTCTCCATCTGTGAGTGTGGCAGGCTGATGAGGGAAGCTAGGGTATTGTGCCCACCCCACAAGCTGGAGCAGGGTCTGTAACCCTGATGCCTGTGTTTCTCCTTCAGGACAATGAGCGCTGGGAGACCAATCGCATGCTGACAAGCGGGGTGGTCCATCGGCTAGAGGTGGATGAGGACTTTGAGGAAGATAACGCAGCCAAAGTGCACCTGCTGGTACACAACCTGGTGCCCCCATTTTTGGATGGGAGGATCGTCTTCACCAAGCAGGTAGGGGCTCTGCTGGGGGAGAGCCACTAGCCACTGCAAGGAAGCTCAGGCCTTGTCTACGCTACAAAGTTTTGTCAGCAAAAGTTATGCCTCTTTAATTAAAGCTGCTGTTGTATGTCCACACTAGCTCCTTGTGTCAGCAGAGCGCATCCACATGAACAGCTCTTGTGTCGACACAGAAAGCAGTGCACTGTGGTAGTGATACCACTGTGCAACTATCCACCCCCGGTGCTGTGGGAAGGGTTTGCAATGCCTCATGCATCAGATACAGCATCACATGATGCAGATTCCTCAATCCCATCCTTTCAGGGGCATCCTAGTAGATTGTCAGCTGTTTTTTCAACTGAAGTGAGTGTGTGTTTGTGGGGTGGGGGAGGAGGAGAGGAGAGAAGAGTGGTGTGTCTGGGGCGGGGGAGACAGCAGGCTGACTGACCTATCCTGAGGCAGGGGGAGGGGGACTCCCCCCCCATGTCAGCCCCCTCTGCTTGGCACAGGAATCTCTCCTAGAGCAGCCAACTCTGCCTGCCTTCCTGTGAGTTCTCTCACAGCCTCTTCTGCTGCCAGGAGCAGCATCCTGTGCAGCTCTGTGAGCTCTCCATGCAGAGGAATCTCAAAGCAGCTCAGCAGTCTCTCCTCTCCCACCTCCCTCTCGCAGTGCAGGGCAGAACAGGAGCATGGCACGCCAATGATTTGCTTTTTGTTCCCCAAATAGCTGGGCTGTCAGATACTTCCCGGAGCTTTGAAAGGGGAGGGGCGCATGCCTGCAGGGCAGCAGAAATCAAAACCGTGAGCAGAGCGGCCATAGCAGGCATTTTGGGATACTGGTGGAAGCCAGTTATTTTGACAAAACAAACAGCAGTGTCTATACTGATACTTTGTCCCTTTAACTTTGCCACAAAAACTTTATGCCTCTCATTGTGGTTTTATTTTGTTGGCAAAACAGCAGAGTTTTGCCACCAAAAGTAGCTTTGTGGTGTGTACACCTCCCCTGTTGTGTCAGCAAAAGCTGCCTTTTGCGGACAAAACGTTGTAGTGTAGACAAGGCATCAGTCAGTGCTGATTTGGGACCTCTCCCTCTCTTGCCCCTCCCCTCCAGCCAGAGCCAGTCATCCCGGTCAAGGATGCCACTTCGGATTTGGCGATTATCGCCCGCAAAGGCAGCCAGCTGGTGCGCAAACACAGGGAACAGAAGGAACGCAAGAAGGTAGGTGCCTGGTGTGGCTGCTATCTCCTGGAGGTGGGGTGATCTGTTTTACTGTCTGCGCCTAGGAGCCCCAGTCATGGACCAGTCCCCACTGTGCTAGGTGCTGCACAAACACAGAACCCACATATGGTCCCTGCCCCTAAACATAAGACAAACGACGGGCTATAAACAGGCCAGTGGGGAATCCAAGGAACCTGTGACAGAGTGCTGGACTGCAGGATAGGCTCTGCTCTCGGTACCCCAGCAGCCTAGCCGCTGTCCAGTTATTTGTAGGCATTATGGCAAAGGAGGGGGCAAGATTGCATTTGTCTAGGCCAGAGACACAGTCAAGACTTGCAACGAGGAGAGCCGGGCCAAGAGTTTCAGCAGTGTGATGGATAAGAAGGGCTGTACGCTAGAGATTTTGTGCAAAGAGAATCAGTACCATTTAGACATAGCCCAGAGGTGAGGACCTGGAGAAAGGTACGAGTCGAAGATGACTCCCAGGTTACAGGCCTGAATGTCAGGCAGGATGATAGGGTTGTTCACAGCGATCGAGAAGGAAGGCGGGGGTAGGAGCTCGGTTTTAGAGATTGAGCTGATAGCTAGACACCCGTGAGGAGATGTCAGTGAGACAGGCTGAGACTTTAGTTTGGACAGACAAAGATGGGTCTCAGGTTGAGAGGTAGCTCTGTGAGACATCTGCATAGAGATGATAGTTAATGCAATTGAAGGGGCCACTGAGCTTTGTGGAACCCCCATGGAAAGCTGGAGACAGGATGAGGAGAATTCTCTGAAGAACGTGCTGATGAAGTGTTTAGAGTGGTAGGGAAAGAACTAGAAGAGAACAGAGTCATGGGAGCCAGTGGAGGACAAGATTTCAAGAACATGGTCGATGGTGTCGGCAGCTGACGGGTCAAGGAGGATAAGGATGGAGTACTGGCTCTGAGCTTTGCCTAGGAAGAGGTCACTGAAACCACTCTCAGCGAAGTCTCTAATGGTGTGTAAAGGGCAGAAGCTGAGTTGGAGGGGGACTAGGATGGAAATGGAAGAGAGGAACTCCAGACAGTTATTGTAGACAGCATGGTCAATGAGCTTAGAGAGGAAAGGGAAACGAGGCAGTGGTTGGAGTCAAAGGACATGGGGTCAAGGGTGGGTTTTTAAGATGTAAGCGACTACAGCGTGCTTGTGTTGTGAGGGGGAAAGAGCCAGAGGAGAGTGAGAAGTTAAGCAGAAGAGTAAGGGAGAGGATGGAGAGTGGGAGCAAGGAAGATCAGGGGATGGGATGGGGTCAGTGGAGTTAGAGAAGGAGAACAGATGAGAAACTTGAGAAACTTCTGTGTCTATGACCAGGGAGAAGGTGGTGAGAGCTGGGGGGAAGGAGTGGGAAGGGAAGGTGAGCTGAAGGGAGGGGAAGATCATATGTTGTATTTTGCCAGTTTTTCTCTTGGAAGAAATTGGTGCCGAGAGAGGAGGGGACGGAAGGAGGGTTTGAGGAGCAAGTCAGGTGGTGAAAAGGCAGCTGGCGTTGTTGGTGCGGGATTCAGTTCAGCTGGAGAAGTAGAGTTGTTCAGCTAGGAAGATGGCAGAATGGAAGGAGGAGATTACGCATTTGGAACGGAGGGAATAAGCCCAGCCACGGAATTTCCACCTGAGACGCTCTGCAACATGAGAGCCGGAAGGGCGGAAGTGGCTGTTGTGGCTGACCCATTGCTGGGAGGTGGCAGGGTAGATCTGGTGATGGGAGAGAGGGACAAGAGAGTCGAGAATGGAAGAGAATGAATCATGGAGACGCTCCTCAAGGATATCCATGGAAAAGAGAGAGGAGAGGGCTGAGAGCAGACAAGAAGTCAATGCTGATGGACTGGAAATCATGGAAAGACGGAGTAACAGTCTGAGGTGGGACTGATGGGTGATGCTGAGAAGAGAACATGGGAGGGTTGGAGAGTGGGGGCCTCAACAGCCAGAGAGAGCAGTGCTTGGTGGAGACCAGATCAAGGGGATGACCCTTTTGATACATAGCAGAGTTGAACCAGGGCAAATAAGAAGGTGAAGGCTGGCTGGTGGGGAGTCAGCCTTCTTTCGCTGTGTTCCTCCTCCAACCCCTGCAACGAAGGAGACCCCCGTGTCCAAAGGAATTGCATTAATAGATTCTAAAGGCAGAAGGGACCCCTGTGATTTTAGTCTGACCTCCTGTATAACACCAGCTGTTGCACTTCCCTGAAATAATTCTGGTTTGAACTAGAGCAGGGGTTCTCAAACTTCATTGTACTGCGACCCCTTTCTGACAACAAAAATTACTATGTGACCCCAGGAGGGGGGACCGAAGCCTGAGTCTGCCCTGGGCAGGGGGGCCAAAGCCCAAGCCCCACCACTCGAGGTGTGTGTGTGTGGGCGGCAGAGCCATAGCCCAAGGGCTTGTAAGCCTGAGCCTCTCCATCAAGGGCTGTGAAGTCCTCGGGCTTGGGCTTTGGCCCTGGGCCCCAGCAAGTCTAACGCCAGCCCTGGCGACCCCATTAAAATGGGGACTTGATCTACTTTGGGGTCCCGAACTAGAGCATAGCTTTTAGCAAAACATCCAATCTTAATTTAAAAATTGCCAGTGATGTAGAATTCACTAAAACCCTTGATAAATTGTTCCATTTTTTTAACCCTTCGTGGTAAAATTTATATCTTTCTTCCAGTCTGAATTTGTCTAGCTTCAACTTCCAACCATTGGATCATGTTATACCTTTCTCCTCAAGATTGAAGAGCCTATTTTCAAATATTTTTCACCATGAGATCAAGTCACCTCTTTATACTTCTCTCTGTTAAGCTAGATTGAGCTCCTTGACTCTATCACTGTAAGGCAGGTTTTCCAATCCTTTAATCAGTCTCATGGCTCTTCTCTGAACCCTTTCCAATTTATCAACATCCTTCTTGAACTGTGGACACCAGAACTGGAAACAGTATTTCAGTAATGGTCACAAAAGTGCCAAATACAGAAGTAATATAATCTCCCTTCTATTGAATATTCCCATTCATACGTCCCAGGATCGCATTAACCGTTTTGGCCACAGTGTCATACTAGGAGCTCATCTTCAGCAGATCCATCCACCATGACCCCAAGTCCTTTTCAAAGTCAGTGCAACAAGGATAGAGTCCTCCATCCTGTAAGTATGGCCTGCATTCTTTGTTCCTGGGTGTATTGCCTTACATTTGGCGTCTTGAAACACACTTTGTTTGCTGTGCCCAGTTTACCAAGGAGCCCAGAGTGCTCTGTATTAGTGACTTGTCCTCGTCGTTATTTACCACTCCCCAAATCTTTGTGTTATCTGCAAATGTTATCAGTGACTTTGTTTTCTTCCAGGGCCTTGATGAAAGATGTTAAATAGCCTAGGGCCAAGAACCAATCCCTATTGGACTGCACGAGAAAGGCAACCACTCAGTGATTCCCTGTTTACAGTTACATTTTGAGACCTGTCATTTAGTCAGTGGTTCATCCATTTAATGTGTGGCATGGTGATTCTGTGTATTAGTTTTTTAATCAAAATGTTGTGTGGGCCCCAGTCAAATGCCTTACAGAAGTCTAAGAAGAATCTTTCTTCTTTTTGTGGCCTCCTGCTGTGTAGGGTGTCCACCAGGTTCCGGCGTTTATTTCAGCCTTGTGCTGGTCTGTTCAAGATGAAATTATGGACTTGGCTCCTTTCTCTAGGGTTCTGTGAAATGTTTCTCTAGGTCCCTGTCTTTTTCTCCATATCATTGTGGTGAAGGTCATGTTGGTGGCATCCTTAAAGTGTGTCCTAAATATGTCCGTCGTCGTCGTAGCATATTTGATGCTTTGCTCTACTTAGTTTCTGATGTTGCAAGCAATTCTTTCCAATGATCTTTGAAGATCTTTTGCAGAAATTTACTTTGGAATGAGTTGATCTTACCAATTTCTGTTGTAGACTGCCATGACTGTGCTCCATAAAGGAGGACAGACATGATGTCAATGTTAAAAATTAAGATTTTTGTGTCAGTGCCAATCAGCTACTCTTCCATATCTTTTTCGGTTTATGAAAGTTGTTTGCTGCTTTTGATAGTTGCTGCTTGACATCTAGCATGTGTCACCATCATTGCACATCTCGCTCTTCGTCTATTCTGAGGGTTACTTTTGGGACATTGATAGCTATATACTTTGTCTTCCTCTTGATGAACAAACCAACTTGTTTTTGCTGTGTCTGCCAAAAGCTGGGTGGTGCTTTGTTTGTCCATAAAATTCTTCAGTTTCCTTCCTCATGAAATAATCAATGATCAGTGCAAACAATAGTGAACATAAGAATGGCCATACTGGGTCAGACCAAAGGTCCCTCTAGCCCAGTATCCTATCTTCCAACAGTGGCCAATGCCTGATGCCTCAGAGGGAATGAACAGAACAGGTAATCATCAAGTAATCCATCCCCTGTTGCAAATTCACAGCTTCTGGAAAACAGGCTAGGGACACCATCACTGCCCATCCTGGCTAATAGCCATTGATGGACCTATCCTCCATGAACTTATCTAGTTCTTTTTGAACCCTGTTAGAGTGTTGGCCTTCACAACATCCTCTGGCAAGGAGTTCCACAGGTTGACTGTGTGTTGTGTGAAAAAATACTTCCTTTTGTTTGTTTTAAACCCGCTGCCTATTAATTTATTTTGGTGACCCCTAGTTCTTGTGTTATGAGAAGGAGTAAATAACACTTCCTTATTTACTTTCTCCACACCAGTCATGATTTTATAGACCTCAATCATATGCCCCTTTAGTCGTCTTTTTTCCAAGCTGAAAAGTCCCGGTCTTATTAATTTCTTCTCATATGGCAGAGCTCCATACCCCTAATAATTTTTGTTGCCCTTTTCCGAACCTTTTCCAATTTTACAAGCAAGGTAGGCTAATTCCAGCAGTTAACAAGAATATCTGAGGAACAGTGGGGGGTGGGGTGGGGTGGGGGGGAGAAATAACATGGGGAAATAGTTTTACTTTGTGTAATGACCCATCCATTCCCAGTCTCTATTCAAGCCTAAGTTAATTGTATCCAGTTTGCAAACTGGATACAATTAACTTAGGCTTGAATAGAGACTGGGAATGGATGAGTCATTACACAAAGTAAAACTATTTCCCCATGTTTATTCCCCCTCACCCCCATTCCTCAGACATTCTTGTCAACTGCTGGAAATGGTCCATCTTGATTATCACTACAAAAGGTTTTCTCCCCCCCACCCCACACTGTTCCTCAGATATTCTTGTTAACTGCTGGAATTAGCCTACCTTGCTTGTCACCATGAAAGGTTCTCCTTCCTTCTTCTCCCCCCCCCCCACTCCCCCGTTGCTGGTGATAGCTTATCTTAAGTGATCACTCTCCTTACAGTTTTCAGAGTAGCAGCCGTGTTAGTCTGTATTCGCAAAAAGAAAAGGAGTACTTGTGGCACCTTAGAGACTAACAAATTTATTAGAGCATAAGCTTTCGTGAGCTACAGCTCACTTCATCGGATGTGTGTATGATAAAACCCATTGTTTCATGTTCTCTGTGTGTGTATATAAATCTCCCCTCTGTTTTTTCCACCAAATGCATCTGATGAAGTGAGCTGTAGCTCACGAAAGCTTATGCTCTAATAAATTTGTTAGTCTCTAAGGTGCCACAAGTACTCCTTTTTTTTTTTCTGAAAATCTCAGTACACTATATCCACTGGATCCCCCTTGTCCTTGTTGAACCCCTCAAAGAATTCTAGTAGATTTTTGAGGCATGATTTCCCTTTACAAAAAGCATATTGATTCTTCCCCAACAAATTATGTTCATCTATGTGTCTGACAATTTTGTTCTCTACTATAGTTTCAACCAATTTGCCCGGTACTGAAGTCAGGCTTACCGGCCTGTAATTGCCAGGGTCACCTCTGGAACCATTTTTAAAAATTGTTATCACATTAGCTATCCTCCAGTCATTTGATACAGAAGCTGATTTAAATGATAGGTTTCAGACTACAGTTAGTAGTCCTGCAATTTCACATTGAGTTCCTTAACTAGTCTTGGGTGAATATCATCTGGTCCTGGTGACTTATTGCTGTTTAGTTTATCAATTTGTTCCAAATCCCTCTAATGACACCTCAATCTGGGACAGTTCCTCAGATCTATCAGCTAAAAAGAATGGCTCAGGTTTAGGAATCTCCCTCATTCTCAGCTGTGAAGACCGATGCAAAGAATCCATTTAGTTTCTCCGCAAGGGCCTTATTGGCCTTGAGTGCTCCTTTAGTATCTTGATCGTCCAGTGGCCCCACTGGTTGTTTAGCAGGCTTCCTGCTTCTGATGTGCTTCAAATTTTTTTTGCTATTACTTTTTGAGTCTTTGGCTAACTGTTCTTCAAAATCTTTTTTGGCCTTCATAATTATATTTTTATACTTCACTTGCCAGAATTTATTCTCCTTTCTATTTTCCTCACTAGGATTTAACTTCCACTTTTTAAAGGATGCCTTTTTGTCTCTCACTTCTTTTACTTTGTTGTTTAGCCACGGTGGCTCTTTTTTGGTTCTCTTACTATGTTTTTTAATTTGCAGTATACATTTAAGTTGTGCCTCTATTATGGTGTCTTTAAAAAGATTCCATGCAGCCTGTAGGGATTTCACTTTTGGTGCTGTACCTTTTAATTTCTGTTTAACTAACCTCCTCGTTTTTGTGTAGTTCCCCTTTCTGAAATTAAATGCTACAGTGTTGGGCTGCTGTGGTGTTTTCCCCACCACAGGGATGTTAAATTTAATTATATTATAGTCACTATTACCAAGCGGTCCAGCTATATTCACCTCTTGGACCTGATTCTGTCTTCCACTTAGGACTAAATCAAGACTTGCCTCTCCTCTTGTGGGTTCCAGGACTAGCTGTTCCAAGAAGCAGTCTTTTAAGATGTCAAGAAACTTTATCTCTGCATCCTGTCCTGAGGTGACATGTACCCAGTCAATATGGGGATAGTTGAAATCCCCCATTATTATTGAGTTTTTTATTTTAATAGTCTCTCTGATCTCCCTGAGCATTTCACAGTCACTATCACCACCTGGTCAGGTGGTCGGTAATATAGCTCTACTGCTATATTCTTATTATTCAAGCATGGAATTACTATCTGTAGATATTCCAAAGTACAGTTTGGTTCATTTAAGATTTTTACTTCATTTGATTCTATGCTTTCTTTCACATATAGTGCCACTCCTCCACCAGCACAACCTGTTCTGTCCTTCCGATATATTTTATATCCTGGTATTACTGTGTCCCATTGATTATCCTCATTCTACCACATTTCTGTGATGCCTATTATATCAATGTCCTCATTTAATACACGGCACTCCTAGTTCACCCATCTTATTATTTAGACTTCTAGCATTGGTATACAAGCTCTTTTAAAACGTGTCACTTTTTAGCTGTCTCCCATTACATGATGTAATTGAATGAGACTTTTTTTCATTTGACTGTTTCTCATCAGATCCTACCTGTATTTTATCATCTTCCATAGTCTCTTCCTTACGAGGACATAGAGAATTTCCATTAGTAGTTCCTCCCCTAAGGGATATCTCCGTCCAAACCACGTGCTCCTCCGCACCTGTCGACTTTCCTCCAGCCCTTAGTTTAAAAACTGCTCTACAACCTTTTTAATGTTAAGTGCCAGCAATCTGGTTCCATTTTGGTTTAGGTGGAGCCCATCCTTCCTGTATAGGCTCCCCCTTTCCCAGAAGTTTCCCCAGTTGCTAATAAATCTAAACCCCTCCTCCCTACACCATTGTCTCATCCACACATTGAGACCTTGCAGTTCTGCCTGTCTAACTGGCCCTGCATGTGGAACTGGAAGCATTTCAGACAATGCTACCATGGAAGTCCTGGACTTTAATCTCTTAACTAGTAGCCTAAATTTCGCCTCCAGGACCTCTGTCCTATCCCTCCCTATGGTACCTACATGTACCATGACCACTGGCTCCTCCCCAGCACTACACATAAGTCTATCTAGATGTCTCAAGTGGGGGCATAGAACATCCTTACGATATTCAGTTGTCACTGCAAATCATTTGTTGTCACCATCTCCAACAGCAAATTATAATAATAATAATAATACATCAACAGCACAGTTACCAACAAACTTGTAATCTCATAAATTTGATATCAAGTTAGTTTAACAGGATCTATTTTCCACAAACCCACGTTAATTGGCATTAATTGCATTACTCTCCTTTAATTCTTTATTAATGGAGTCCTATATCAGCTTCTATGTTATCTTGCCCAGGATCAACGTCAGGCTGACAAGCCTGTCTTTACCCGGGTCATCCTATTTACCTTTTCTAAATATTGGCATGACATACACTTTTTTCTAGTCTTATAGAACTTCCCCAGTGTTCCAAGAGTAACATCCCAGCAGCTCCTTGACCAATTCTTTTAAAACTCTGGACCTGCAAGTTATCTGGACCTGCTGATTGTAAAATGTCCTTACTACAATAGGTGAAGTTTAACATCCGCCTGTGTTACTACTGGAGTGAAAAGTGTTGCATCAGCTTATGGTATGACTGATGATATGATTACATCATCTGTTTTTTCCCTAAATACAGAACAGCAATATTTATTGAACTTACCTACCTTTTCTGCATTGTTGACAAATCTACCTTTTCCATCCAGCAATGGACCAATAGTGTTGTTAGGATCTTTTTTGTTCTTAATTTACTTTAAAAGGCTTCATAGGATCATAGAATGGGAATGGACCTCAAGAGGTCTTTTAGTCCAGTTCCCTGAACTCAAGGCAGGACTAAGTTATTATCTAGATCATCACTGACAGGTGTTTGTCTAACCAATCTCTTAAAAATCTCCAGTGATGGAGATTCCACAACCTCCCTGGGCAATTTATTCCAGTGCTTAGCCACCGTGACAGGAATTTTTTCCTAATATCCAACCTAAACCTCCCTTGCCGCAAGTTAAGACCATTGCTGCTTGTCCTATTCTCAGAGGTTAAGAAGAACAATTTTTCTTCCTCCTCCTTGTAACAACCTTTTATGTATTTGAAAACTGTTATCATCTCCCCTCTCAGTCTCTCTTTTCCAGACTAAACAAACCCAGTTTTTTCAGTCTTCCCTTATAGGTCATATTTTCGAGACCTTTAATCATTTTTGTTGCTCTTTTCTGGACTTTCTCCAATTTGTCCACATCTTTCCTGAAATGTGGCGCCTAGAATGGGACACAATAACTCCAGTTGAGACCTAATCAGCATGGTGTTGAGTGGAAGAATTACTTCTCGTGTCTTGCTAACAACACTCCTGCTAATACATCCCAGAATGATGTTTGTTTTTAGTTTTTTTGCAACCATGTTACACTTTTGACTTATATTTAGCTTGTGATTCACTGTAGTCCTAGATCCCTTTCTGCAGTACTCCTTCCTAGGCAGTCATTTCCCATTTGGTATGTGTGCAATTAATTGTTCCTTCCTAAGTGGAGTACTTTGCATTTGTCCTTATTGAATTTCATTCTGTGAACATCATCTTTCTTCCATTTGTTTATATCTATATATAAAAATGTATTTATTTTTCATAGCTGCATTCACTTTCCCTCTAAGCTAGGTTGTTTTTTAACCAGTGCAACCTTCTCTTGATTGTGGCTTTTTGGGCCTCTAGAGTGAATTGGAGAGGATCCCATTGTTACTCTGTGTGCATGAGGGAGAAGTTAAGGGTTTGAGTCAAGATCCAGTGGCTGGAAGATGAAGATGGACAGATTCAGTCTAGAAATAAGGCATGAATTTTTAATAGTGAGAGGAATTAACTGTAGGAACAAGTTACCAAGGGATGTGGTGGATCCCCCAGCACTTGAAATCTTTAAATCAAGATTGGTGTCTGCCTAAAAACAAATCTGCTCTAGCTCACCCAGAAGCTATGGGCTTGATGCTTCAGGAGTCATGAGTGAGGTTCCAGACTAGATGGTCACAATGCCTGACTACGAATGTCCCATCTGGGATGTGACTGCAGAGGGTTGGGCTCTTTGTTCCTCTGCTCTTTTGATGAGCTGGCACTTTGCTCTCTGCCTTTCAGGCTCAGCACAAGCACTGGGAGCTGGCTGGCACCAAACTGGGAGACATTATGGGTATCAAGAAAGAGGAGGAGCCGGACCAGACTCTGACAGAAGATGGCAAGGTGGATTACAGGTAGGCGTCTGCTTGGTGGGGTTCTGAGCCTGGGACTTGGGTGAGGTCCATGGAGTCACACACTCAGGGGCTGCCGTGTTCCCCCAGGACAGAGCAGAAGTTTGCTGATCACATGAAGGAGAAGAGCGAGGCCAGCAGCGAGTTTGCTAAGAAGAAGTCGATTGTGGAGCAGAGGCAGTATCTGCCCATCTTTGCTGTGCAGCAGGAGCTGCTCACCATAATCAGGTACCACTGCTAGCCCCTCCCTCCCGGGCAGCTTCTCTTAGGTAGAGAGGCAAAGCCAGATGGGCCGTCAGCTCCTGTACAGCTCCTGGGTGGAGCCCAATAACTTGTCTGACTGAAGCATCTTCCAGAGAGGCCTCCAGCCTTGACTGGAAGGCATCAGGAGATGGGGACACTGCTGCTTTCCCCTGCTCCCCCTCCCTCCCTCAGGCAGTTCTCTGCACTGGGGGTGGGTCCCTCGGCTGTGGGAGCGGGCTGCGCAGCTCATATGCTGGAGCAGGGAGAGAAGCCCGCTGCTGAGAGCCCTCTTTCTGCTCTTCCCTAGGGATAACAGCATTGTCATTGTGGTGGGGGAGACTGGGAGTGGCAAGACCACCCAGCTGACCCAGTACCTGCATGAGGACGGCTACACCGACTACGGCATGATCGGCTGCACCCAGCCTCGCAGAGTGGCTGCCATGTCAGTAGCCAAGCGGGTCAGCGAGGAGATGGGCGTGAGCCTGGGAGAGGAGGTGAGTCTGGCCAGGCCCTGGGGTAGCCCTGCTGGACTGCTAGTGAGGTGTGCTTGCAGGTGCTGACTTCTCTGCTCTCCAGGTGGGCTATGCCATCCGCTTTGAGGACTGCACATCAGAGAACACAGTCATCAAGTACATGACGGACGGGATCCTGCTGCGGGAGTCCCTGCGCGAGGCCGACCTAGACCACTACAGCGCCATCATCATGGATGAGGCACACGAGCGCTCGCTCAACACAGACGTGCTCTTCGGCCTGCTGCGGGAGGTCGGTGCACCTGAGGGTGGGGCGGGACATGGGATGGTGTAGGGGCAGCAGAGACACAGGCCAGAGCCTGGCTGCTGGGAGCACGGATTGGATGCTCTGCTGGGACTTGGGGAGGGAAGGGTAGAGAGATGGAGGCTCTGGGGCAGGGGGAGTGAGCTGTGCCCTTCGCAGAGAGGGGAGGGAGTCAGCACAGTACCCTGCTCTCCCAGTGTCGGGGGTGGGAGGAGGAGGAGTGGCCTGGGCCCTGTCCCCTCCTTCAGTGTCTGGGGGGAGGGGTGGTCAGCCCAATGCCTGCCTGGGCCCTGCCCCATGCTGCCCTTGCAGTCTGTCTCTCCAGGTGGTGGCGCGGCGTGCGGACCTGAAGCTCATTGTCACCTCGGCCACCATGGACGCAGAGAAGTTTGCCTCCTTCTTTGGGAACGTTCCCATCTTCCACATTCCTGGCCGCACCTTCCCTGTTGATGTCCTCTTCAGCAAGGTGCCCGGGGCGGGTGTGAGAGGAGAGGGGGTCTGGGCAGGTCTGGCTGCGCACGGAGTGGAGGTGGATGTTCTGTGTGATGGGTCCTGTGCACGGGGGGGAGTCGGGGTGTGGGCAGCCAGGCCCCCCTTGAACTGCTCTCTGCCTTTCAGACCCCGCAGGAGGACTACGTGGAGGCTGCGGTGAAGCAGACCCTGCAGGTGCATCTGTCTGGGGCCCCTGGAGACATCCTCATCTTCATGCCAGGCCAGGAGGACATTGAGGTGACTTCAGTGTGCCTGAGGCACTAGGCACCTCCCCTCCCTGGGACCTGGAGGCACTAGGCACTCCTCTTCCCCCTCACCCCCCGGCCCTTGTGCCTTTGCTTGCTTTCACTCCCCTCTCTGTCCCCAGGTGGCCTCGGAGCAGATCGTGGAGCATCTGGAGGAACTGGAAAAGGCCCCAGCTCTGGCTGTGCTGCCCATCTACTCTCAGCTGCCCTCTGACCTGCAGGCCAAGATCTTCCAGAAGGTAGCATGTGGTAGGGTCTCCTGGGAGAGGGGAGCAGTGGCTGCTGGGCATGGGACTGGCCAGGGCAGGGCCTGCTGTGTGGGGGGCACCTGATGTCAGACTGTGCAAAAGGTAAAAGCCAGGGACCCGCCACTCCCTGCGGGGCGCTGATCCTGGCATTCCTTGTCTGCATCCCTGGGGGCACTGTCAGTCGGGGGCTGCAGGCTGCCAGCCCCTCAGAGCGCTGACATCTGGTGTGTTGCAGGCTCCGGACGGTGTCAGGAAATGCATTGTCGCCACCAACATTGCGGAGACCTCGCTGACTGTGGATGGCATCATGTTTGTCATTGACTCTGGCTACTGCAAACTGAAGGTGAGGCGAGGGCCAATGGCGTTGCCCTGCTCCCTGGAGCTGCTGCGTAGCCGCCTTTTGGGCCCTGCCCTGCACCTCCCACCTGTCTCACTGCTCTTTGCCTGCCCTGCCAGGTCTTCAACCCCCGCATAGGGATGGATGCCCTGCAGATCTACCCCATCAGCCAAGCCAATGCCAACCAGAGGTCGGGTCGTGCTGGCCGGACGGGCCCAGGTCAGTGCTTCAGGTAGGTGCCTCGCTGCAATATTAACCCCTTGGGTGCTGAGCTGTGGACATAGTAGCTGCTTCCCCTCGGTTGGCTTGACTCTAGCAGCTCTGTGGGAAGGGTCCTGGAGCTCAGGGGAGAAGGGAAATCTGAACTGTGTGGCCAAGGCTCCCCTGGCAGCTCCCAGTGCACAGCCCAAAGTGCCCCAGCTTGGAGGGGGTGCTCCCATTTCAGGGGTCTCCCAACTGCACCACAGGGAAGCAGCAGGTCCAGAGCTAGCTGCCTTGGTCCCTCGGCTGCAGCGATGGCATCTCCTTGTGTACCCAGCCCCTCCTGCCGTGTTGCTGGGGCCGTGTGCAGGGTCTGCTCCCTGCCCCAAAGCAGGGCAAGCTGGAGCTGCAGCGACTGTGCCCAGGATCCCTGCTCTAGAGGACCTGCCCCGGCTTGCTGTAGCTGAGCTCAGTGGGGAAGTGGAGCTATCTGAGGGGCTGGCTGGGGAGGAGGGAATGGCGCTCATGGCCTCGGTTCCCCAGGCTCTACACCCAGAGCGCCTACAAGAATGAGCTGCTGACCACCACGGTGCCTGAGATCCAGCGCACGAACCTGGCCAACGTGGTGTTGCTGCTCAAGTCTCTGGGCGTGCAGGACCTGCTGCAGTTCCACTTCATGGACCCGCCCCCTGAGGACAACATGCTGAACTCCATGTACCAGCTGTGGATCTTGGGAGCCATGGACAACACAGGTGAGGAGGGAGGGGAGAGCTGGGGGATTCAGGGTGAGGGGGTAGGGGGCGCTGGGAGCTTGACTTGCTACCGGCTCCTGTGTTGCTCTGGCAGGTGGCCTGACCTCAACAGGGCGCCTGATGGTGGAGTTCCCGCTGGACCCGGCGCTCTCCAAGATGCTCATTGTCTCCTGTGACATGGGCTGCAGCTCCGAGATCCTGCTCATCGTCTCCATGCTCTCTGTGCCCGCCATCTTCTACCGGCCCAAGGTGCGTGCCGCTGCCTCTCCTCTCCTTGTGTGTGGGCTGGGGGGCTGATACCTCCCCTCCAGCTCTAACCCTGCGCCCCCTGCTCCCATCTAGGGCCGGGAGGAAGAGAGTGACCAGGTGCGGGAGAAGTTTGCTGTTCCGGAGAGCGATCACCTGACCTACCTAAATGTTTACTTGCAGTGGAAGAACAACAGCTACTCCATGCTGTGGTGTAACCAGCACTTCATCCACGCCAAGGCCATGAGGAAGGTGGGGCAGTGCTGGGAGGCCAGGGCCTGCAGGGGCAGAGGGTGGGGTCTCCAAAGTGAGTGGGCAGCCTGACAGGCATGCGCTGTTGCAGGTGCGGGAGGTGCGCGCCCAGCTGAAGGATATCATGGTGCAGCAGCGCATGAGCCTGGCATCCTGTGGCTCAGACTGGGACATCGTCAGGAAGTGCATCTGTGCCGCATACTTCCACCAGGCTGCCAAGCTGAAGGTGAAGGGTGGGGTGTGCAGGGCACAGGCTGGGGGGGGCAGGGTACTGTCCGGGGCTGTGCTAACCCGGTTTTTTGCACAGGGCATTGGGGAGTATGTGAACATCCGCACCGGCATGCCCTGCCACCTGCACCCCACCAGCTCTCTCTTTGGCATGGGCTACACTCCAGACTACATCGTGTATCACGAGCTGGTCATGACCACCAAGGTGAGCGGGCAATGCCCTCTCTGCTTGCGGGTGAGATGTTCTCAGAGGGGGCGGGAGGTGGCGTGGGTTGGGGCCTGGCCCTCCACAGGAGCTCTGCCGTCCATTGTGCCGGTTAGTGCTGGGCTGAGGGAGGCTGAGTAGCAGCGATACCTGGGGAGGGGAGGATGGGACCCCTGTGGCCTGGCCTTGCCCTTGCTCCTTCTCCCCCCAGGAGTACATGCAGTGTGTCACGTCCGTGGACGGAGAGTGGCTAGCGGAGCTGGGCCCCATGTTCTACAGCATCAAGCATGCGGGGAAGTCGCGTCAGGTAAGGCTCCTCCCAGCTGCCAGGGGTGCAGGCCAATAGCTCTGTAAAACGGGAGGGGGAAACCTCCATGGAGGCTGGGCTTTGCCCACAGCCAAGCTGATGCTGCCGCTTTGTGCCCAGCTATGCCCACACCCCTGCAGGCCTGGGGAGCGGCGCAGGGCACCCAGCTAGGCAGCATTGGGAATAGGTCTCCCCTTCCCAACTCTTTGGGACTTTGCAACTGAGCCCTTTCCCTTGCTGCTGTTGCAGGAGAACCGCCGTCGGGCCAAGGAGGAGGTGTCTGCCATGGAGGAGGAGATGGCTCTGGCTGAAGAGCAGCTGCGAGCACGCCGGGAAGAGCAGGAGCGCCGCAACCCACTGGGCAGCGTGAGGTGGGTGCTGGGCATGGTAGCAGGGGCTGTCCCAAAGGGCCGCATGTGGATGGTTCTCGCCTGCGGGCTGCTGGGGCCCTAGGGTGATAATGACTTTGCTGTGAGTAGCCCCCGAGTGGGGGAGGAGCAGGTCCAGCGCTGGGGCTTTGGGCCTAGCTGACAGGGTTCTAAGCTCTCCGGCCCCATGGCTAATGGCCCTTGCTCTCCCTCGCAGGTCTTTGAAGATCTATACTCCGGGGCGAAAGGAGCAGGGGGAGCCCATGACACCACGCCGCACTCCTGCCCGCTTCGGTCTGTGAGCAGGCGCTTCCCTATGCTGGCCTGGGGCTGATGGATTCCCTGTGGGGAGCTGGCTCTGGCAGGGCTGTTCCCCGCTGTGTGTAAATGTGACTCTGGGGTGCTGGGGCCCTGCCCTGCCCTGGCACCTGCACACACCTTGGCACTGTTTGCTACAGAGGAGAAATAATTTTATTTGTATAAATGTTGGTGGCCTCCAGCCCTTGCTTTGTCCTGTGCTGCACTTGGCGGGGTCCTGCTGGCTTGCCGGGGGCAGGGCCCCTTGCAGGTGCAAACACGACTGGAGGCTGGGGCCAAGGCTGTATGAGCATGAAGCGGCCCCAAGCTGTTGGCCATGGATGTGTGCGACATGGCTCCAGCCTGAAGCAGCTGCCCCTGTGTCGCATGGCTCTGAGAGGCTGGTGCAAGATCCTCAGCGTGAGAGCCATAGCTGTGCCCATCAGGCCCCCAGTGTAGACAATGCACACCTGTCTGTCTGTCACTGCAGCCTTGCGGGGAGGTGAATTACCTACGCTGGGGGGAGAACCCCTCCCTACATCTGCTACATCCCCAGGCTCTGGTCCCTATCTCCCTCCCAGAGCCAGTGATCTGTGGGTTGCAGCCTGGGCCCAGCACGACCAGTTGCCCTGTCGGCTTCCACTAAGGCTGAGGTAGCGGTGCCCGTCCTGGGCTGAGAACAGGGCAGCAGC
The DNA here is from genome assembly GCF_009764565.3 of Dermochelys coriacea. Classification (NCBI taxonomy): domain Eukaryota; kingdom Metazoa; phylum Chordata; order Testudines; family Dermochelyidae; genus Dermochelys; species Dermochelys coriacea. The sequence continues at coordinate 43,509,922 of NC_050079.1, read as the reverse complement.
CCAGCAGTCACTGTGGGGGAAGAGGGGATGTGCTGACCTTTGAACCCCCCCCTCCCCAATGGGCTTGATCTCTGCCCTCGTACTGCAGCGGTAAATACTGGGCTTTCTGTGGCTGGCTCGGCCCAGCTCCTAGCTGGGACTTGGCCCCAGGCAGAGCTGCCTGCTCTGCAAACTGGTGCCAGCGGCTGGGATTCACAGCTGCAGGATGGGCACTGGCTGGTGCCTGTGGCAGCTCCTCTCCCAGGGGAGGACGCTGCCCCCCATCTAACAGCTCAGAATCTGCCTCAGGGCTGCTGCTGCTGTGAAGCTGGGCCAAGCACCTGGTACTAACCGCAGTCCCTGGCCCGTTTCTGCGATGGGAACAGGTTATGGAAAAGGAAGAAGCCCCCTCTGTAAGTCTTGCTCCAACCACTTCCCCAGCCTGCACCAGGGCTAGCACTGCTTGGCCCCCCGGGCTGTGGCCCCTGGGGGAAGGGGCAGGAGGGAGCAATGCTGCTCCAGTGACTGCTGGATCGGTACTGGGAGCTGAAATACAAGGACTGTTCCCGACCGGCTGAGTTTGCTGAGGGGGCTGCAGCCCCCGCCCTTCCGGCATGGCCAAACCACACGTGGTCAGTGACAGCCTGTGCCCATGGCTTTATTTCACAGTGCAGGTTAGGCCTGAGGCCCGCAGCAGGTAGCTGAGGTAGGTGCAGGGAACGTGCCCGTCCTGTGTACAGTCCTTGCAGGTGTCAGGCTGGAAGAAGGGTGGGACCTTGCTCCTCGCCCAGGAGCAGGGGCCATGGCTGCCGCAGCACAGCCCGTGCATCTAAGCCGCTGCCCTGCAGAGCCTGGGACAAGAAGCACAAAATCAGTAGCAGCTCTTGGCAGTAGGGGCCTCCCAGCCCCTTCGGGAGCCTGCACACAGGCCCAGCTCTGCCTGCTAACTTCCTGCTCACCTTCAGCCGCTCACACTCAATGTGCCGCTCGGCCACTTGGCCTTTCAGGTGCCTGTTCTCATGCTGCAGCCTCGCCATCACCTCCTGCAGGTGGCTGTGGGGAAGGGCAGGGAGACAGTGAGCTGGCAGTGGGAGGAGCAGAGGTGGCCATGGCAGCTTCCAGACGCAGCTCAGACTGGGTTGCCCCCCATGGCCAGGTCTGCTTACATGCTGTATGTAGGGGATGGGCTGGTGCTGGGTTCTGCTCCCAGTGCTGGGCTGTGGCTGGCTAGCCTGCTCCTTTCTCTCCAGTCACAGCTGGGGCAGCTGCAGCAGAGTGGTGCTAAAGCCAGGGTTGGGAGCTAGCTACGCAATGGGGGTGCTAGCGCCCTTCCCCCACTCATTGAGACATGGGGCTGCACCGCCCCGAGCAGAGCTGCAGACTCCCTCCTTATCCCTGGAGGCTGATATGCAGCCATCTGCCCTGCATCTGCCGCTGCTTCCACTTACTCCTTCTGGCCTGTCAGCTGAGCGATGTGCTTGATCTGCTCCCGGATCTTGTGTCCCAGTTTGTCGTTTGCTTGCCTGAAACAGGGCCGGAGGGGAGGCTCAGCTGGCTCCCACAGAGCCGTGTCCCTGGGGCTGAGCCCCAGCGACAATCACAGTCTCTGGAGCTCCCAGTGATGGGCACTTGGGGAGGCAGCTGGTGTGCCAGTGGCCAGCGTCCAGCTGAAACGCAGCGCAGGCAGGAGCACGGCTTGCTCACCAAGGCTGGTCCCTACAGCTGGTGCCCGGCTGTAGGAATGCAGCCTGATGCCACCCTGCTTGTGAGAGGCTGGGTTGGGCCGAGCAGGCAGGGGGCAGGGCCATAGTGCAGGCAGCTCCTTTCAGCTCCGGCCCAGCCCCCTCACTTACTTTTGCTCCTTCACCCACTGGGTGACGTTGGCCAGCACCAGCTCGCTCTCGCAGTGCAGCCGGCGGCTGTCTGAGCGCGCAGCCCCCAGGGAGGAGCGCAGCGCCTCTGCCTGCAAGAGAAGTGACACAGCACCAGCCCTGCAGCCGAGCTAGAGAGCCCCATCCCACCCCACCTGTGGCTGGGTCACAGGGCGCTGCACAGCTGCCTCTGGACATTGATGGTGTCAGCCCCGGGGCCAGCCGAGCCAGGCTCCTAGCTCGAACCGGGCAGGAGCCCACCCTGGACAGCTAGGGCATAACCTGCCCCTAGGCCACGCGTTGCCTGCACTCTCGGGTGGAGAGCGGCTCTCAGTTGGCAGCAAACACCCACTCACAGGATAGAGCCGGGGCGGGGAGCCCTACCTCACTGCTGGAGGCCACAAATTTTTGCCTTAAGACATTGAGCTCTTGCTGCCAGCGGTCTCTCTGCCAAGGAAGGGTATGTTATGAGCAGGGGAAATTCCATTACCAGTGGGGGGCTGGGCCGATGGCTTCAGGGTCCCAGCCTGGCTGCTCCCTAGGAACACGAGTCCTGAGTGACCAAGGCTCCACTCGAGGATCAAGCCCCCAGCACTGCCCCCCCATGACCTGCTCCTAGAGCCCCATGCGCTGACCATTCAGTAAGCTCTAGTCAGGAAGGCATCATGCTCCTGCTGAGTCACCCAGCCTGCCAGCATTCAGGGACTTGTACTGTGCCAGCCTCAGGGTTCTGCGTGACGTGACACGCCATCGCTCCCACCCCCCAGCCACTTACCTCTTCAGCGGAACCATGAAGCTTTTCTTTCAATGAGGCCAGTTCCACCTTGAATACGACCAGTTCCTCATCCCGCTGTGCCAGGGCCTGCGCATTCTCCTGGTACCGCCTCTGCCAGTGCTGCACTTGGCTGCTCCGCTCACCCAGCTGCTCCTCGAAGGACCGGACCTGCAGGTGGCAGCCGGGGCAGGGTAAAAGGCAGGGGACCGGGAGGGCGGCAGGTGGTGGCTGGGTGTTGGGGGCTCAGGGAGGCAGCTGCAGTACATGGGTCACGCACCTCCTGCTCCCTCTGCTGCTGGAAATCCTGCAGCTCCCCGTTGAGCCGCCTCATCGGCTCCTCATAGGCAGCCATCTCCTCCTCCAGCTGGGCTTCCCTGGCCTGTGTCCGCACCAGCTCCGCCTGCAGGGCCGAGCAGTAGGGTGGGGCGGCAGGCCCTGGAGCAGACAGCTGGGCTGCACTGACACCCACCCAACCTAGGGCAGAGGCCTCTGCCTTCCAGAGAACTGTACACAGTCTAGCCGCCACGCTGGGCCAGGCCAGGCCTGGCTGGGAGGGCTGAGACTCCTACTGAGCACCCCTAGCACAGGCCCCTAATGCTGCACTGAGGCCTGAGGGGGGTGCTGGGCCCAATTGCCGAAGTGGGAATGCTCTGTACGCAGTCACTGACTGACTGGGCGAGGGGCTGCTCCCCTGTAGGTGCCAAAGGGTAACATGCTCCTGGGCAGAGCAGGCACCAGGTGGGGTGTGTGGGGCACCTGCCTGTCTGGGCTAGTGTGAATGGATGGAGGCTCCAGAGGTGCTGGGAGCTGCAGGCTGGAGCCATTCGCCTGGAACAGGGCGGTGCCAGCAGGCGGAGCTTGTGCAGGCCATGCGGCACGGGGACAGAGCTCTCAGCGGGCTGGGGAGCGGGTGAGCCCGAGGAGCTGAGAGCTCCCAGGACCAGCCCTTAGCGCCGCCCTGGGGGTCAGCACTGACCGTGCCCCTGCTAACACCAGGCCAACCCTACTCCAGCTCAGGGGAGTTGATGGGGTCCCTTGGGCAGGCCCGGACTCTGCCCTACCTTCTCCAGCGCCTCCCACTGCTTCTCTTGGCAGGAGGCAGTTTTCAGCATCAGCTCTTGGATGGTCTCCTCCGCTGCAGTCAGTGTGCGGGTGCTTTGCCTCTCTCTGGCCTGGGCTGCTTCCAGCTCCGCCTGCAGCTGGGCCAGGGCCGACTCCTGGAGCATGGCCTTCGGGGAGGACAGCGCTGTCAGCTGGGCACCAGCGGCTGGACGGGCTTTTGGCCTGTGGTGCACTGGGACGCTCACCTTGCTGGCCTGCTGCTGGATCTGTTGCTGGGCTTGGCCCAGGCTGCTCTTGGTGCTCTCCAGCTGGGCGTGGCACTGCCTCAGCTGCTCCTGCCGGCGCTGGCCCTCCTCCTCCAGCTGCCCCACATTGGACCGCAGGCCCCAGCTTGTCTGCTCCTGCTCCCGCAGCTAGCACAGAGACAGGGCCGTCAGCAAGGCACGCTTGCTCACCCTTCCCACACACAGGCCCCAGCCAGCTGCCGTATCTTCCCCCTGGCCCTCCCCCCCCATAGTGGCCTTGTCTCCCCCGCTGCGTGCTCACCGCTTGCTCGCTGCTTTGGAGCTCTTGCTGCAGCTCCTCGCACTCACTGGCCAGCATGCTCTCCCTCTCCTGGGCTCTCTGCAGCTGCTGCTGGAGTGCTTCCTCCCTGCCCTGCAGCTGGCTCAGCTCCTCCTGCAGGGCCCGCTGGGTGGATTCCTGTTCCTGGAGCTAAGTGAACATGGGGCTGCAGGTGTGAGGCTAGCACCGCCCTCTCCCTCCAAGTGAGCAGGGGGCACCAGCCAGGGCAGCATGAGTGCCTCGGGAGGAGATGCTGGGCTGGGCCGGGCAGGGCTGAGGGGTCGATGGGCTGCAGAAGCTGGGCAGCTGCTGGTTTAGGCAAGACAGCACTTCCTGCATGGCTGATGCTTCCAGCAGGTGACCATCTCCTCTCCCCCGCCTAAGCAGGGTGCTCCCTTTTTGTCTCGCCTGCCTGGCGCCCAGGGGCCAGCCCCCCGTGTGCAGTCCCGGGGGAGGCCACGCCCAGCCTGTACCTGCTGCTGCAGGGCTTTCGCCTGCTCCTGGCTGCTCCCCAGTTTCAGCTCCATCTTGGCCATTGAGTGCTGATGTTGCATCCCCTGCTGCACAGCCACCTGGTGCCTCTGATTCCACTGGCTCAGCTCCACCTTCAGGTACTTGAGCAGCTTCCTGCGGGCAAAGCCCCAAGGCAGAGCAGCTCCATCCTCTGCCCCTCCTGCCGCACTAGCCCTGGGAGTCCAGCCAGACACCCCACGCTGCAGGCTCCCAAAAATCAACCCAAGCTCTTCCTCTGGAACCCTTCCCATCCCGAGTGACTCGGGCCCGGGTCTCTCTGCCCCACACCCACGTCGCTGAGTGCTCACTGGTGCTGTTTTGGGTCATGGAGCCTGGCACGAGCAGATGCCAACACCCTGTGCCCCTTGCTGGGCTCTTCCCACCTCCACCAGGGGCCACTGGCAGGTCCCCAGCTGCTCCCACCTGCTCTGCTCCACCTCATCCAAGCTGCTGGACAGCTGCTCCTGCAGCGCCTGCTGCTCCGCCTCCAACCTGCGGCTGGCCTGCTCCAGCTGGACACCCTCGGCCGCGCGCTCGCTCAGATGCTCCTGCGTGCTCTGCAGGCTGCTCTGGGCCAGCAGCAGCCACTTCTCCTGCTGCACCAGCTCCTGAGCTGCTGGAGACAGGGAGGGACAAGCTTACCCAGCTGCTGCCCATCACCCACAGCCGCTGCCCCTGTCTCATGCTGCTGCTGCCCCCTGGCCAGCTGCAGGAAGGAAAATCCTGCTCCTGAGCATGCCCAGTGCTCTGCCATTGACGCAGCTTGGAGCTGGGGTGCCTGTGGGCAGCTGGAGCCCATCACCTGCGCGTCTGGGAGGCTCAGAGATGACTGGAATGGGCAGGTGCAGTTGTCTGCCATCCCCCAAGGTCAGCGACCACGGTACTGTAGCCCACTGCACGACTTCCGGCCGTATTGTACAGGGAAGGTGGGACTCACTCTGGGGCGGGATGGGACTGCAGTACGCGGGCACCCTGCAGCTGGCAGATTCCGAGCGGGAACATCCTGGGCTTAAGGCACAGGGGCTGGCACCTGCCAGGACTCGGGGGGAGAGGGTGTTTCTGGGGAATGGCCCAGGCAGGCAACGTGTCTCGCCTGCCTTCCCCGAGAGCCTGAAGCCAGTGGTGCCGAGGGACCAACCAGGGCACAGCTGCCTCGCTCACCAGCCGCCTGTCTCAGCAGCTGCGTCTCCTCCTGCAGGGTGCCGCTGGCTGCCTGGCTCTGCTCCCCCTCCTGCTGGGCCTGCTCCCGGCGCTCATCCAGGCTCCTGGCCTCTGTGCGCTGCTTCTCCACCTCCAGCTCCGTCTCCTGCAGGGCGGCCTGCGCCTGGCGGAGCTGCTCATCCCGTCTCTGCATAACCTGTGCCAAGAGAGGCCACAGCCACTGCCCCAGGGCCACGCCACCCGCAGGCTGGACCCCGCCCTCCGGCACAGCCCCACGACCACAGGTGCCCTCCACATGGCCCCACAGGTGCTGCCGCATCTGCCTGAGACCTGGTGGGGAGGCTGGAGCCCTCTCCTGCTGGGAACGCACGTTGGCCCAGGACCCCTGGCTTGTCCCCTCCTCTGGGTTCCCGTCTCCTGGGCTCACCTGCTCCTTCTGCGCACACCACAGCCTGCGGCTCTCCCTGAGCTTGCTCTCCAGTTGCTGGATCAGCTGCTGCAGCTTGGCCACTTCCAGCTGCTTCTGCACCACCTCAGCAGCTGCGTCCTGCCTCAGATGCTGCACCTCCAGCTCCAGCTGCCCGAGGGCTGAAAAAGCAGTGCCAGGCTAGTGCCAGCGCCAGCCTCCTGCAGAGGTCCTGAGCCACCGGAATGGACTCGCAGCTCTGCACACGTACCGCGCTGGCCGGGCTTCAGCCAGTGCCAGTAACCACAGTGCTGCTGGGGTGCCTCCCCGTGTACGGTTCGCTTCCGAGCCCCAGCGTGTACTCAGGCCGCTAGCGCCTCCCACTGCCACGCTGCCAGCTGGAGCCCACTGAGAGCCGGCGTGGGGCAGCTCCAGCCCAGTGTGCAGCGAGATACACGGCTGGGCAAACACCGCACAGTGTGCCACAGGCCAGGGCTGTCCTGGCACGCCAGCACGGGGCCCTGCCCAGCAGTGAGCCGCACCTGGCTGCAGCTCCTCCCCAGGCTGAGTGTGCCTCCCTGATGGTACAAGCCTTGCCCTGCCTGACTCATGGCCAGGCAGCCAGGGACTCTGGGCTCACCACAGGCTCAGCAAGGAAGACAAAGCGTGCCTAGCCCTAGCCACCCATCCAGGGCTCCTTGCAGTCCCGGCTGGCATGGGGCGCAGCTCACAACCTGAGCAGCCCCCTGGGACAGGCACTTGGTGCTGATTCTCTCGCTCTGCTGGGCAGCGCTGACGTGGCTGGGGCTGAATGGGCAGCAGCATTGCCCCAGGGAGCCCTGGCTGGCAGGAGGAGACAGCTGCCTCTTGCATTACCTTTCATGGTGCTGTTCTTCTGCTCAGCCACTCGCACCAGCTCCAGCTTCAAGTCCTCCACCAGGCACTGGTGCTCCTTGGCCCGCTGGCTGTGCTTGGAGCTTTCCTCTTCGGCGTGGATCAGCTGCTAGACAAGCCACACAGCAGCACAGCTCAGTCACTGTCGTGGGCAGCCAGCCAGCTGCCAGGCCTGGCTGGCCCTAGAGAGCAGTCCCAGGGGCCTAGGGCCGGGCAGGCATTGGCCGCTCAGTGCCGTCCTGGCGCTCCAGTAGTACGACAGCAGTACGGGGTGGGGTGGGGGGATGTTCCTACCTGCTGGAGTTTCTCGGCCACGGCTGCTTGGCTCTCGTAGCTGGCGTTGGAGTGTCTGTGAGTGGCTGTGTAGGAGGCAAACTCGGTCTGCACGTTCACCAGAGTCTCTTCCTCTTCCAAGCACTGAAACCACAGGCAGCAGGATACCAGTGGGCTGGGCCCCAGAGATTCCCCTAGGCAGCAGGGTGCAGAGGGGTTTACTGGACTCCCCCGGGGCTGAGTCTATAGACTCCTGTGCCAAAGTGCAGCGTGTAAGGCCTCCCCCAACGGCCAGTAACACCCAGAGGGCCGAGCTGTGCGCACGCTTGCGAGGTGTGGAGTGACGGCGTTAGCCCGAGACAGGTGTTTGTACGGTGTGTGCAGGCCGCGCCACCCGACACACTAATCAGGCTCTGGTCAGGCAGGGGGAGGAGGCGCTTAGCTCTGCCTGGCTGACCACTGTGTATTGCGTGTCTTACAAGGGAAGGCTATTTGCACATGGGGCTGCTGCAGCTCAAGCCTGCAAAGTTGACAAGCGCTCACAGAAATCTGCACACCCAGAAGGGATGAGGATCGAAGAATTAATCTGGTCTCTCAGGAGAGGCAGAGCCACCCCATAGCTCTACACAGAGACCCCTTCAGCCTGTCTGGTAAGCGCAGGGAGAAAGGTGTTGGGGGTGCGCTGACCTTCATTAGCCAAGTGCTATTACGGTTTTGTTTTACATGTAACCATCTGTTTCCAATACATCTACTTGCTGTCATGAGACTCGCTCTCGTGGGTCAAGAACAGACCCTTGTTCTCACAGTCCCCACAGGGAAGTGGTGAGGGATAATCAGTATGGAGACCCGGCGGCGAAGCTGCTAGGTGGGGTGTCCTGTAACTTGGGACGCTGAAATGATTTGAGGGCGGGAGAAAATGCCTGGCCATGAGGCTTGAAGAACTTGATCGGTCGATCTTCCCCAAGGGAGACTGAGCGGTGACGTGATTACAATGGCTCCGTATCTTCACAAGGACACAATAGCGGGGCTGCAAGGCAGCGTAAAGCAGAACTAGAATCAAGGCCTGGACATTAAAGCCAGACACATCCAGCTGAGCAATAAGGCATAAACCGTGAGCAGGGTGGGCAGAACAACCCTGGGGGCCTTGCCAAATCCGGAACGGACACCTCTTTGAAAGGGGCTTTGACCACACAAGTGGGGCTGAACATGGGGGTAACTAAGTGAAACTCCTGGTACCCAGGAGTTCAGCCTGCATAATCGGACGTTCCTTTCTGGCCGTAGAGAGAACAGTTACTTGCTGGCTGTGCGGCGCCCATGTGGGTGAGATCAGTGGCATGGCCGGGCCTGCGCGGTGCATGGTCCCCCTCGCCCGCCTGAAGAGCAGAGCAGCTGCCCCCCCAGCTGTCCCTTGCTCACTCAGAACCCCGGCTCTGGTGGACTCTGGAAAGGCAGGCTCAGTGAGTGGGTCGTGGGGGCAACGTCAGGCAAAACCATAGGGCAAGTAACCGGGCGTGTGCCTGCAGCACCCACTGGCAGGGACTGACGAGCAGCGGCCCCCGCATCGAGACGGTGGGCCCGGGGAGGCTGCCCTACCGAACGGGCTCGCATCTGCTGCCAGCTCAGGACAGAGCCAGAGTTCCACCGCTCAGCAGCCGACATGGCGCTGCTCCTGGGGCATGCAGAGGATGCAGCGTGTGATCTGGTAGTACAAGCTGTGCTGGTTGCAGGGGGCAGTCCGTGGGCCATATGGTAGCAGGCTGATGTATGCTGCATCATCCCTTTTGAAAGGCTCTGGGGGGAGATGGCGTGAGCTTCTGAAGCAGAGGGATGGGTAGCCGGCGGGAAAGGCTTAGTCCTGCCAAGGTAGGATAATCAGGCCCTTGTGGTGCTCATAGCTCCTGCGGAGGAATGGACTTGGGAATGTAATGGCCTGGCTGATCTGACAGTGTGACGCAGCTGGAGGACTAACCGTGGGGTGAGGCTCACCACAGTCTTGAGCCCGTGGGTGCTGGGTAAGGAAGGGCAGCCACAGAGCTGTTTGCTGGCTGGTGGGCTAGTGACTAACCAGCCCATCTTGAGTTTGAGCCTGGTGTGACAATCACCCGGTGAGAGGCTCCAAAGATGGCTCCATCAAGTTAAGACCAATACCGAGATCCCATATCAGACGCTCTCTCACCAGTGGGTCAGCATACACTCGCCCCATCAGCTGTGTGGGTAACCATGGGGGGGAGACGAAGGGCCCCTGCCTGCAAGGGGGAGTGATTGCTGCCAGGTGCACTTTGAGGGCACTGAAGGGGCGTCCAGAGCATTTCAAATGCATAGTTTAGTGGAGGATTTTTGGGTGCAGGAGCCAGCCCTGGCTCAATTTGGGCTTCAATTTGAAAACCTTTTCCATTTGGAGGAGTAAATCTTCCTCCTGGAAGCTTTCAGAGTAGCAGCCGTGTTAGTCTGTATTTGCAAAAAGAAAAGGAGTACTTGTGGCACCTTAGAGACTAACAAATTTATTAGAGCATAAGCTTGTGTGAGCTACAGCTCACTTCATCGGATGCATTCCTGGGAGCGTCCCACTTAGCAGCAGGGGCTCGTACTCACAGGGAGCTGCCTCTGGCGGTAGCATGCAACCAGCCACCTCCCAGGCTGTCAGGTGGAGCAATGTCGGGTCTGGATGGAGTACCTGCCCTTGGTTCTGCGCTATTCTGTCTGGACCACCCGGAAGTGACATGGTAGGCTGGACACAGGAGAGCTGTCAGCATCCTGCTGGGCCTTGCATGTCACTCTTGGAATCAAGGAAATCAGGAGCCCTCGATCCCATGGTAGGATGACGATGTGTAATGGCCCTAGGCTCATGTCTCCCTAGCACAAAAGGCCGGACAATTTGTATAATCTTTGGTGGTAAGCGGGTCTATAATGGGATTCCCTTCCTGCAGTGAAATATTGATGGAGCTGGTCAGGGAGCATACATGGTTGGTGGACTGTCTATGCATGATGTCTGCCAGGTTGTTGCTGACTCCTTGAAGATGAAGAGCAGCTGGGATTATCCTGTGTTGTTGACATCACGTTCGCCCTCCCGGCCTAGGGGTGATAAGCAGATGCTTCCTTGTTTGTTTACACTGTACAGCACATTGCAGATGTGCTTTTTCTGAGACGCTGCTATGGGGAGGGCTGTAGGACAGGCTGGGATCCCATGCAAGTGAACCAGATCACGGGTACATTTATGGTGAAGAGCCACGTCCTTTGGAGGCTAAGTCCCTGGTGTCTGGAGTGGTCCAGGTCTGTGCTGCACCCTATTCTTGATGAGTCTGTGACCAGTGTCTTTGCAGGAGGAGGTGTGGATAAGGACCCCCTCACTGTGATGAGTCTCTGGGAAATCCAGGGCATTGCCCTGGGGGATCCAGTGACCATTTCTTCTCTGCCAGCTGCTCTTGTTCTTCCCTGTCTGCAGCCAGGGGCTGGTAGAGATGCAGGAGGCGATGGACAGCTAGTTACTGCCTCAGCCTTGTGGGGGGATCCTGACCTGAGAATTTGGTCAGTCCAGTTGCTAGGAACACATGGAAGGATTTTACCTTGAATCAAGTCTAGTTTGTTAAATGTTAGTTACTAGGACGTGTTTTGAGTTTATTTCTCTTGTTACCATTGCTGACTTTAATATCTTTTACTTCAGATCTACCTCTTTGTAGTTAAATAAACTTGTTTTATTCTTTAATCAAAACAACCCAGTGTTGTGTTTAAATGTAATTGTTTGGGTAATGCCAGTTAAAGTAACAAACTGTTTCTCCTTTGAGGGGCACAGCTCCTCTAATACCCGAACTGCCTAGGAGAGGGCTGGAGCGTGCAGAACACGCGTTTCTGGGGAAAATTTAGGACTGGGAGTGTGCTGGGGTCACCCTGCGGGTAGTAACCAAGGCTGCTGGAAGCCAGAGTGTGGCTGCTTTGTAGTTGACAGGCTGCTGGGCTCAGAGGGGCTGGCCCAGGGCTGCGGCTACACACAGACACTGAGGGGTGACCCACAGGCTGTCTGGCTGGTTGTGAGCAGCCCATGCTGAGAGCTACAGCATCAAAGTGTTGAGAGGTACCCCAGGTCACAGGGCAGGTGGTGACAGCCCCTCGCCGGTCTGGACTACTCCCCAGAATGGGACAGATACCCAATGTGACTTGTGTTTCCAGCTGGGACCAACAGACAGCCAGTGCAGATTCCAGAGCACTGGTGTCCCTCATCCCGACAGAGATGCGCTGTGTCCCACGCTGCTCCACCAGAGCATGCTGTTGCAATCTGGAGGGATGGTGTGTGAACGTGTAATGGGTGAGCATGTCCATGTGAGGTGGTGTGTGATAGTGAGTGGGCAGGGGAGCAGGTGTGAATGCTGGCGTGCAGGTGATGTTCTCTAAAGCACTGACAACATGCCAGCACTGCACACAGGCCCTGCCCCAGGGAGCTCAGGCTGACCCAGGGACAGAGGCAGTGCACCAGGAGGGAGAGAGCCAGGCCAGCTGCCCCACTTCTCTTTGCTCACCTTGGTCTGACTGGCAACCAGCTGCTCTCGGAGGCCCTGGATGCTCTGCTCACACTGGTGGGCATGCTGAAGGCTCCTGGACAGCTCCTCCTGTGTGGCATGAAGTTCTTGAGTCAGCTGCTCCATGGCTGTCTGGTTCCTCCTGCCTGTCATCTCCTGCTGCAGAACTAGCTGCTTGCCGCACAGTTTGATGATGGTGTCATCACACTCCCACATCTGCAGCAGGGATGAGGAGCAGTTGTCAGAGGGGCCACAGTAGGACTGGCTCAACCCATGGTGCTGATCAGTGGGGTAGGGGCTGGGCCAGCTCCCCTGCCTGTGGCCTGGCTCCCTTCTGAGGGAAGGATTGAGAATGACATGGGAGGAGGCTGGCTGCCCACTCCATGAGGCTCCCAGGGAGGAGAGCAGAGGCAGACGGGCAGCCAGAGGCCACTGAGCACCATGAAGAGCCTTTGGCCTGAATCTGTGCAGCCCTGACACCAGGGCAGAGTGGGTGCCCAACCTGCCTACTGTCACCTGGTGAATTTCCCAGTTCTTCTGTCCCAGGCCAGTGGCTGCACGGCCTGTGCTGGCCAGTGCTTCTCTGAGCAGAGCTGGAAATCTCGTGTCGCACGCTCAGCATGGTCACTAGCCGTGGGAGAGCAGGACTAACGGCCTTCCCATGGCCCCTGCACTAGGGTGGTTCCCCTCAGATCCCATGCGTCGGGAGCTTAGTGCAAACCCTCCAGAGCCCGGAGCACCAGGGCAGACTCACTGGCATTGTTCACTCGAGCCCTCCACCCCAGCAGGTGAACTGGAGAAAGCCCTGGAGGGCAACCACAGAAAACCTCTCAGCACAGACAAAGCCACGGGGCTTGTGCAGCCTGGGCTAGCTGGGCCCCTAACTGTACCCGGTGGGAACTGTGCTGGCAAGAAGACTGTGGGGAAACTGCTGGCACAGCTGGGCTGCGGGGCTACTGCTTGAATGGCCAGGCCCAAGTGCCCAAACCCCTCCAGTGCGACGTGAGGTAAAGGCATTGAGGGAAAGCACAACCAGCTCATTTCTAATCCAAGGCGCAGGGCTCACATGGCCAGGCCCGGCCCCACCTGGCTGCTCATGTCCCGGAGCTCCTCCTCCAGGCTCTGCACCTTGCCCTCCAGCTCGCCAGCTCTGTTCAGGGTGGCCTGGTACTTCTTCTTGTACAGATCCAGGCTGCTCTCGGTGGAGCTGCTCTTGCTCTTGGCCATGGCCAGGTGCTCCTGCGCCTCTCGGAGCTGCTCCTGCCGCTGGCAGAGCTCCCTCTCCTGCTTCTGCACCACCTCTTCGTAGTAGAACACCTGGGAGTGCGACAGCACCGGGGAGCCGCCTGCCGGCCTTTGCCCCACTGCCCTGTTGATAGTGTGCCTGTTGGCCAGGCAGGGTTCAGGCCCGAAGGCCAATCAGAGATGGACAGGTCCAGTCCAGTCCATCCTCTAGCTTGGGCAGGACATGTCCTTACCCATCTAGTCTCAAATCTCCCAAGCAAGAGGGCTCGGCTCCTCCCCAGAGCGTCTCCCCCACAGCTGGGCATGGCTCCCTGGCAGGGGGCTTCCTTGGCTTCCTCCTTGTCACTCCCCCGCCCCTTCCCCCTCCAGGTCTGTTCTCAGCACTGGCCTGGTGCTCTGCACCAAGCAGGGTGCTGTCCCCACCGTGCGCAGAAGCACCAGGACCCTGCTGCGGGTGCTGACCCAATGTGGCGCTGGTCACAGTGGAATACAGGGCTGGAGTTGGAGCCCTGGGAGAGGGAGGCTGCTCCTGGTACAGGCTAGTTTCACTGGCCAGGGCTGCTGCTAACCAGAACCAGCCTGAGCACACATCAGGCCCCTTCCCTGCCTCTGCATCCATGACAAGGGGGCCTGATGGTGCCTGACTTGAGACTCTCACCCTCCCTGATGTCCTGCTCCACACCCGGGCTGTGGCCCAGCCCCAGAGGGGGCTGATGGGACATTCTGGGAGCTGCAGGGCCCTGCCTGAACGAGGGCTCAGCTCTGGGCTCCCTGCTGAGAGGGGGCGACCCTCCCAGGAACCATACCTCCTCTTTCAGCGTCTGGCATTGCTGCAGCAGGAACTCCAGATCCAAGCTCTGCCTCTCCATCATGGACTCCCGCTGCTGCAGGTGGCTCAGATTATCCTGGTTCTTCCCTTTGCAGATATCCAGCTCCTGCTGAAGGTGCTGCAGCTTGGCCCGCAGCTGCTCCAGTTCTGTCTGGTGGGCTCGCTCCCGAGATTCGAGCTGTCCCTGCAGCTGCTCCACTAGCATTGTCTGCTCCTGGCCCTAGGACACAGGCCAGAAAAGCAGAGTGCCACACTGAGCAGTACAACGCCGGGCAGACCTCAGCCAGGTGCCGCACTGTAACGCAGCGGTCAGGCCTCCCCTGGTTCTGACCCTACCTCCCTGCGCACAACCCTGGCCGGTGGGCTCTCAGGCCAAAGGGTACCTGGCAAGTTGGAGTGAAACCAGTTACGTCACTTCTGAGTTATTCTCACAGGCTCCAGCATGAAATTTGGGGCTGGGCGAAGGCCAAAGTAATGGAGGCCAGAAACACAAAGTGGGACCAGTTCTGCGGAAAACGCCAAGAAGGACGTAACCATTTACAGCCTGCAGATTCATGCAGGCAACTCAGAGGGCTCTGTTCTCAGCGGAAGGATGTAGCTGAGTATCCCAGGCCTAGACCATGCACAGACTGGCCCCTCTGCGGTACCAGACAGACGGACGAACAGGGCTGACCGGCCCCTCCACAATACCAGATGGACAAGGGTGACCGGCCCCTCCGCGGTACTGGACGGACGGACAGGGCTGAGTCAGTTCAAGACAAAGGAGTCAGGAGGTGACCCCAGTTCCAGATAATGCAGAGCTGCTGGGACTGTGAACTGCTCAGAGAGACACTGAGGGGTAGTCTTACACAGCAGAGGTGCCTGGGGCTGAAGCTCTCCTCCCGCCCACCGGCACCCCCGCCAATCAACTCCTCCCCCTCCTTCCCAGCCCTTTCTGTTCTGTGGAGTGCAGGAGGTGTAGGAGCATGGACGGGGCACGGGCAGGAAGAAGCGGGGTGGGGTGGAGGCTTGGGAGAAGGGGTGGGGTGGGGATTCGAGCACCAGCCTGGAGGAAGCCGGAACCTGTGTGCTAGAGGAGATGGTAAGTGGAGCACACAAGGTCTGCACACTGACCAGACCCAGGGCCAGGGCTGGCAACGCTCTCAAAGCCAGACAGCTTCCATTGCTTGCTCCTGTCTTTAGAAACCCCAGGAAGCCAGTTGCCTCACTGAGGGTTAACACCACGGGCTGGATATGTGCAGGCAGTGCTGGGCAGAGAACAGGGCTGGCAAGCTCTCACCTGGCTGATGCAGATCTCCCGCTCATGCTGGAGCTGCTGGATGCAGCAGGTCTGCTCCATCATGGCCTTCTCCCGCTCCCCGCAGATCTCTTGCATCCTTCTTACGTCATCTTGCAGCTGGTGGAGCTTTCCCTTCAGGCCGCTCCCCTCTGTGGCTCTCTCCTTCCCCTGGGCAGCACCACAAACACTCACGTCACTGACCCAGATGGTCAGGACAGAGGCAATGGGACAGCACCATGTGTTAGCCTCAGTGCACACAAGCGACTACAATGGAATGCACCGGCAGGGTGATGGCACTTGGGGCCTCAGCCCTTGTCTGCTCTGCTGGGTTCCCTCACACCAGCGGGTCTCACTTCGCACCAGCTGGTCAGTGGCTGCACAACTCCGCCCTTTATATCCTTCGCCCCAGGCTCCCAACTACACACGAGTGCACACAGAGCAACTGTTCTGCGTAAAAGGCCCTGGCGCGTGCTGGAGCATGGACCGAAGGGGCTGCTTGCCCTGTCTCCACGCCCAGCCGATAACCATCACTGGGAAGCAGCCCCGAGGCAGCGAGAAACGGGACTAGCAGATTCGCCCTGCTGGGACTCGCCAGTGCTTTGTTCAGCGAGGGCCGTGCCCTGCAGCTCGAAGGTGGGGGACGGAGCCTCTACCTCGCCGGGTGGAGCTCCACACACTCAGCCCCCTCGGGCAGTGCACTGAGCCCTTCTGACATTTGCTCTCAGGGCTCAGGGATACGAGAGATTGGCTATCCCAGAGGTGGGCAAACTATGGCCCGCAGGCCACATCCGGCCCGTGGGACCCGCCTGCCTGGCCCCTGAGTTCCTGGCCCGGGAAGCTAGTCGCTGGCCTCTCCCCCTGCTGTTCCCCTTCCCACCCAGCCTCAGCTCACTGCGCCACCAGCGCCATGCTCTGGGCAGTGGGGCTGCGAGCTCTTGCCGGGGGCAGTGCAGCTGCAGAGCCGTGGCCTGACCCGGTGCTCTGTGCTGCACGGTGGCATGGCTGGCTCCAGCCGGGTGGCACGACTGCCTGTCCTGATGCTCTGGGCGGTGTGGTCAGGGGGGGTTGGATAGAGGGCAGGGGAGTTCGGGGTGGTGGTCAGGGGGTGGGGATGTGGACAGGGGTTGGGGTGGATAGAAGGCAGGGAACAGGGGCGTTTGGATGGGGCAGGGATCCCGGGGGCAGTCAGGAATGAGAGGAGGATGGAGCAGTGGAGGGCAGTCAGGGGATAGGGAGGGGTGGATGGGGCAGGGGTTCTAGGGGGGCTGTCAGGGGACAGGGAACAGGGGGGTTGAATGGGGCAGGAGTCCCAGGGGGACCGTCAGGGGGCGAGAAGCGGGGGGGTCGGATAGGGGGCAGGGACACGCCACGCCTGGCTGTTTTGGGGGGCACAGCCTCCCCTAACTGGTCCTCCATACAATTTCAGAAACCAGATGTGGCCATCAGGTCAAAAAGTTTGCCCACTCTGGGCTACGTTAATTGCCGAGCAAAGGCTGTCACATTGGGCATGCGCCCAGCACCCTGGAACTGTAGCCAACCATGATGATTCCCCGCTGGGCCCACCATGCCCTGACTACAGAGGGGCTGCAGGGCAGGTGGGTCACCACAGTCCATGGACAGACCATACAGCCAGCGCTTCTGCAGTGCTGCAGCCCTGCGAGGAGCTCCTCGCCCCAGGAGATGCTGCGAGTTCAACAGATCCCGAAGGCTGAGTTCTGAAAGCTCACCTCATCCTTCGCTCGCACCAGCTCCTCCTCAGCACTTTTCAGGTCTCCTCTGAGCTTCCTGATGGTCTGGTCACGGCTGCACACCTGCAAAGCCCATGGCTGGTAAAGCAGCCTTCCCGCAATGGGAGTTCTGGAGATAATGCTTAGAACTTAGAACCCCACTTCCGAAAACATTCCACCGTGGGCAGGCCTGCCTGGCTCCAGCAGCCAGGGAGGGGCGGTGTGGGGAGGAAGGCAGCCTGCAGAGGCAGGGCTAGCAGGGAGACGAGACAACAAAATAGCAGCAGCAATTAGCTCAAAGCATCAGAGCTCCAAGAGCTGGGAGGAATGCTCCAGTCATCTCATGGGGCAGCCACCGGTGTCCTAGGCGCTGCCCTTCTGAAAGGGACGCTCAGGCAACGTGAATCTAGGAAACCCCAAGCCAGGGGACAGACTAATCCACAGCAGGAGGAACACCCCCATAGCAGTCTGCCAAGAGTATGGTCTCGAGGAAGAGAAAACCTTCCTGTCCTCTTCCCAGTGCTGTCTGCCTACCTCCTGCTGCGCGGTCTTATGCTTCTCCCTCAGGGCGGCCAGTTCCCCAGCCTGCTGCTGTTGGTCTGAGCGCAGCTCTGCGAGCTGCCCTGCGCACCTGGAAAGCTCTTCTCGGGCTGCCACAAGATCACTTTCTGCTGCTCTACCAGCTGGTCACGCTGCAGCAGCTGTGCAGAGGAATGGAACAGCTAGAGCCAAAGCCAGCTTCCCAGACACCGCAGCCCAGCGCAGCTCAGATACCCAGGTTAAAGGAGTCATGGAGGGCTGGGGAGATGGGGCAGGCAGCCCCGCAGTGCTGCTTTGGAGAGTCACACCTGGAGGCATTGCTAATGCTGCTGCTTTACCAGGCCAAGGTGAGGCTCCGTGGGGTGATGAATGGGAAATGCAGGTGGGCTACATGGGAAAGAAGCAGACTCCTGGAACCTCCCCAAGACAGGCTGCAGGCAGGGAGATGGCTCCTCGGCCTGAGACAATCTCACCAATACAGCCCTTGCCACATGCATGCTCCTTCCTTAGCTCAGGGCAATGAGAAGGGGCTCTGTATGTGTCCAAGATCCATGTTGGGACAACGGTGCTCAGCCCTCCTCCTGCAGGGCGCCTCCGTCAGAGGGCCGGGTGCCAGGACATGGGCCCTGGAGGGACAGGCAAAAAGGGGGGTTCCAAGTGGCTCTTGGGTTGCTAGTTGTTCTTGAGCCAGGGCAGGGAGCAAGCTGTGGGGACTAAGTGAATGGTCGCCTTGGTGCTGACTGCAACCTCCACTCTCCTGCACATGGCAGCTGGCCTGCTGCAATATCACCTGTCCTTGCATGGCTTCAGCACGCCCCTCTCTCCTCCGGGCCGAGTGGGAAGGACAGGCAGGATCAGGGTGTGGCACCAGTTCCAGCAACGCTTCCCACCCGCCCCACCCCCAGGAAGCCGCGTGAGCTGGCCACGTGCAAAGGCACAGACACGACTGAATGGAGGCTCAGTGTCTGCTTCTCTCCCTGAGCCTCAGCTGGGGCCCTACCTGGGTCTCTGACTCCTTCTGGACGCCTTCTTTCCCTTGCCTAGCACCCTGCAGTGCTTCCTGAGAGTCTCGGAGCTGCTCTTGCATGCGCTGGAGCTCCTCGTCTTTCCTCTGCAGCTCCTTCTTCAGGGAGCATGACTCCAGCTGTGATGTGCTCAGCAGCATCTCCAGCTGGGCCACCTGAGGACACGATGCAAGAGGCTGTCTCAGCGTGTTGCTGGCGGCTGCTGCTGTCCTTCGGGCCTGTCCTGGAGCAGTCTGCTTTAGGCTTTGCTTGGAGCCGGACGCTGAACTCGCAGTGTGAGCCAGAGCAGGCCTGGGCAGAACAGTAACACACCAGGCATTGGCTAACTAAGGGAGTATATTCCTGCCTGGCGAGGATGGTGCAGATCTCTCAAGTAGCTGTGTAAATGCATTCCCAAGGGATGGGACAAGAACACCCGACCCTCCAAAGGACCAGGAGGGGCGAACAGGCTAATGGAGGCAGGTATAAGGAGCAGGGTGGTAACTGACCATGTCAGGAGTATGAGAGGTAACTTGTCTGGATCAGGGTATAAAAGGAGATGTCCTAGAGGGTGTCTTTGTACTTGCAGAGGGGCTGGCAGCCTGGTGCGCTGATTGAGCTGATACCATTGTTGCTGCACGTAGGTGTTAGTGCACCTGTAACCATTGAGCCGGGGCGCTAGCACTGTCCTCCATCCACTATGAACCTGGCCAAGTGCCTTTGCCACCGAACTGAGCCAGGTCTGCAGGAGGAACACACTGCACGGTCTGCTAATGCAGCTGGCATCAGGGCTTCAGGAACAGCAACGCTGCAGCATCAGCAACTCTTCACAGTACTGACAACATCTGTCAGCATGGCCTGCATCATCTCCCTCCACAGCCCCAGTCCTGGTGCCTGCATGCTGTGGAGAAGCCTGCACTGAGCCTGAGGGATGCTAGGGGACACAAAATGAGCCATATGGTCACAGTGTCTGCTCCAGAAGCCTCTGACCAGAGATCTGAGACACTGCCCAGCCTGCCAACATGGTGCCAGGCAAGACTCTGCCATGCCCTTTGTGTGTGAAATTAGAAGTTCCCTGAAACTTCAGCCAGAGAGACCTCCCACACCCTCCAAGACAATCCTGCCAGTGCTAGCAGCAAGCAGGAGGGGTGGAGAGTGGAAGGCAGAAGAGATAGCAGATGTAGGTTCTCACTCAGTGCTGATGCAAAGGGAAGAGGCGCTAAACAGTGGGCTCTCCCTTAGCTCCAGACCGGGTACCTCTCTCTGCACCATCTTCAGCTCCTGGTGCAGTGACTGCCCTTTCCTCTGCAAACCCTGCAGCTGCTCTTCTTTGAGCTGGACTCTGGATTCGGCTGCCTCCCGCGACACCTGGGATACTGCCAGGCTATCCTTCAGCTGCCCGATGGTGTCCTCCCAGCGCTGGACCTGTCCCACAAATCACACGGATGTCAGCAGACGCCCTCCCCACCCTCGCCTGCCCTCCTGCTGAGCTAGCAGCACAGGTGGGAGGAGGTGGACCCATGATAATAGCCTGAGGAAGGAGCCTGGGTTCCCTCAGCCTCCATCCTCCCAGGACCGGGCGGTTCTCCTGAGGGTCACACTGGAGATGGGGGAGGAGCACCTAGCACAGCACCGACTGGTACCAGCCTCGTTACCCAACGGCCTTCTGCACATGCTGCAAGCAGGAGCCTGCGCTTGGCGAAGCACGCAGGTGAACTGAGCATTTGACTCAATGTGACCAGCAAGTGGCTGAATGGAAAGCTGCTCCCTGGCGTCAGGACTGAGTCCTGAGACGTCCGGGCTCCCTCACTCTGGGACATGGTGTAGAAGAACTAGCAGCCCCAGAGCTGGGGGCAAGAGGAGAGAGGCTGGAGTCGCAGAGCCCAGGCTGCTTGCTGGCCTGGGTTGCAATGTTGCACCCCCACTTATTGGCAGGCACAATATATGTCGCCTATGTTTGCAATACCCAAGGTGCCCATGTGGAAAGGGAGGAGGCGAAAGGCTGGGCACCCAAAGCCAGGGACAGGGCTTAACATCAGCAAGGAAATGGCCCAGGAGAGCCCCAACTCTGGTAACCCGCTTGGGCTGCAGGCTGCATCGGAGGGTGTCCTACAGGAACCTGACTGCCTCCGGCTGGAGCATACATACAGGGCCTCAGTGACGAGTGGGGTTGGGGGAGAGCCAGAGAAGTTCCTGAAGTTGAGGAAGGAGCTCACCCCACGCCTGCGCTGCGGAGAGGTGGGGGCTGCCCGCTCCTGAGGGCCTCCCCAGCAGGCCTGCTGGCTCTCGGAGAGAGACAAGTGGGAAGAAGAGGCGGTGGGAGAGGAAGGAAGAGAATGTGGAGCACTGCCTGCCACCCACCCATTCCCAGCACCTTGCAGTCCCAGCCCACATCGCCCAAAGGGGAGGGAGGGACACATACCTTCTGCTCAGCTGCTTGCACCTCAGCCTTTGCCTTCAGCAGCTCTCTCGTTAACTTCTCCACCTGCTCCTCTTTGTAGTATAACTGTGGAGAGCCCAGAGGGGAATCCAGACGGGAGAGCTGAGAGCCCAGCCCGAGCGTGCAGAGTGCACATACCCTAGGGCCTGAGATGGGACCTGCATTACTGCACCCAGCGACACGGAGGCACTCAGAGGTGAGGGGGTATCGTGGCCTGGAGAATATTCTAATGGCTCCATAGCAATCAATAATACAGCTTCACCTGGATACTGTGTCAGGGCTGGCTGCCTCTCTAAAAGGGCACTGCAGAGCTAAAGGGGCAATGAGAATGCCTATAGCCCGGGAAAGTTCTCACATGAAGAGAGATTGAAACGATTGGGATTGTTACCTTAGAAAGAGGATGAATAAAAGGAGACATGATAAAGGTATATAACAACAGCTCTAGAGAAGGGAAACTAGGACCTTCTGTTCTCCCTGCATGGCACAAGCACAAGGTGACTTTCAATGAAATTGAAGATAAACAAACTGATAAAAGCAAATACTTTTTCATGCAAGGTGTGATTAGACTGTGGAACTCACTACCATAGGAATTCAATAAAGAGAGTATTTAGCAAGATTCAAAGGACTGGACATTTATAGGGATATCAAAACCACACAGCGTTATCATAGCTAATGATAACAAAAAGCCATGTTAAATTTCATGCTTCAGCGCTTAAATCAAACCTCTGACAATTAGGCTAGAACCTCATGCGGACAGATTATCTGCCTGCTGCAGCATTCTCTGAAGAAGACAGGACTCTGGACCTCATGTCTGAGCCAGTCTGGCAATTCCTAAGTTCCTATTTAACTTCAATAACTAAGTAACAAGTTGGAGAAAGGGTTTCATTGTTAAACAGTGATCTCCTTGCCCTTTTAGTGCACCTCCTTGAGAAACCTCTTGCCCCTATCGCCTGCTAGCACACTGGGGACAGCTGGACATCACAGACATTTCTAAGGGGGAAAATAAGCAGCACAAATTATTTGGAACAAAAGCCAAACCCCTGCAGCTCTCTGGGACACAGTCAGGGTGGCATGATGCTTTTGTACAGGGAGGAGCACAGACGGAGGATGCTGGTGAAGGCATGTGTTTGATTCAGACACCTCCCTACCCTAGCCCCAGCCCCCCGAGGGCCTATTATCACAGTAGCTGATTGCAGCAGGATGGTGAAAATGAATGCACGTGTCCCTGCTGCAAAGAGCAGGAGTGCTCATCCTTTCTCCCAGTGCCAGCACTGCTCACTTGGCTGGTTACCAGTGTTTGCTCATTCTCCAACACCAGGCCTTGGGCCTCCAGCCTGGCATGCAGAAAGCCAGTCTCCTCCTCCAGGTGGTGACAATGGGCCTGCAGCCGGGCTTGCTCTTCTTCCAGTGCATGGATGGTCTGGTGCTGCTGGGTCATCTAGGGGACAAGGAGGTGTAAGAGATACAGACATTAACGTGTCTTGAAAATACCTTGTTGACAATCTCTCTCTCTCTCTGCTCCCATCTAGCTATCCAGTGGCAATCACCCTCATGCGTATTGCACACCCCAGCTTCCTCACCAATGAGAGTCAACAGGCCCACCCCAACAGGTGAGACATCCTCTCTGGGGAGGGTTAATTAAGCTAAAGCTAAAATACGCCATTCCAGGAAAGTACAGCTCTGATGCTTGTTGAGGAATTTTCCAACTCTTGTTACTTTCTCAAACCAAAGACTCCTATAATTCACTTATGGACGAGCCTTCCACTGCTCTGAGTCTAGCTACAGAGAGCCCCTGCCCCCTCTCGTGTGCAGAGTGCCCGATTGTCTCCCATATGTTATACAGAACGAGAGAAGAGAAAAAAACAAAGTGAAAGGTTAAACCAATCAGGACTAGCTCGGCTGGCGACTCAAAACCAGTGAGAGTTCCAGAGGTCGAACTTCCTGATACCTCCAATGACACATTCTCTCTCTCTACTCACTCCATCTTACACACTGTATGCTTCTTTGCCTTCTGAACCAGATATTCATCTCTCTGTGTGACTAATCTGTCCAGTTCCCCTGATCTAAGGGATTTTGTTTGTTTTCTTTGTAAATGATTGTTGCACCCTAGAAGTGAGAAGAATTGTAAGGTTCTAGAAAGAAGAAAGCATATTAAAAATACAATCACATTGTCTAACACTGGAATATTAAGAGAAATTACTTGAAAAGAGGGATCCCAATTGATGGTTGGGGGTAATAATGAAATACAGTCCATATAATGCTTGCTTGGAGCTAGAATTCAGGATGTGACTGAGTCTGCCGAGACTCATCAAGCCCTTGGACCGCTACCCCATCCTACTTCTCCACGTGGGCACCAATGATACTGACAAGCATGACCTTGAGCGGATCACTGCAGACTATGTGGCTCTGGGAAGAAGGATAAAAGAGTTTGGGGTGCAAGTGGGGTTCTCGTCCAGCCTTCCTGTTGAAGGAAGAGGCCTGGGCAGGGACCATCGAATCGTGGAAGTAAATGCGTGGCTATGCAGGTGGTGTTGGCAAGAGGGCTTTGGCTTTTTCAACAATGAGCTGATGTTCCAGGGAAGTGGATTACTGTGCTGGGATGGGCTCCATCTATCCAACACTGGGAAGAGCATCTTTGGTCATCGTCTGGCTAACCTGATAAACACAGCTTTAATCTAGGGATGGTGACAAAAATCCGGCCAATACGCATCTAGGCTCAAGTAACGAAGACAAAGGCAAGGGGTAATTTCTGGAGAAGGGACTAGAAATCACAACTGCATTAAAAAGGCAAGAGGAAAAGCAACAGTCTGCAGTCTGAAAAATATCTTCAATGCCTCTATACAAATGCAAGGAGTATGGGGAACAAGCAGGATGAACTGGAAGTCATGGTAGATAAAGAAAATTATGACTTAACATCGGCATCACAGACTTCGTGGGAACAACACCCATGATTGGTGTACCAGCGTTGAGGGCTATAGCTTGTTCCAAAAGGACAGGTATGGGAAAAGGAGGATGTGTTGAGCTGTACATCAAGACCGGATACACTTGCTCCGAGATCCAAGGGGAAGTGAGCGACAGACCTACTGTGAGTCTCTGGGTGAGGATAAGGGAACAGAACCGTAGCGATGTTAGGGTGGGGGGGGGGTCTATTATAGACACAAAATGAGGAAGAGGAAGTGGATGAGTTAGTCTACAAGCAGGCAACAAGATTAACTAACACACGAGCTAGTATTGATGGGGGATTTAATTCCCTGATATCTGTTGGAAGGCAACTGCTGCAAAACATAATACATCCTGCAAATTCTTAGCATGTGTATGGGATAGCTTTCTGACTCAGAGGTCCTGGAAGTGCCTTCACTGGGTGATAAAATCGTAGCTCAGTGGTTTGAGCATTGGCCTGTTAAACCCATGGTTGTGAGTTCAATCCTTGAGGGGGCCATTTAGGGATCTGGGGCAAAAATTGGGGATTGGCCCTGCTTTGAGCAGGGGGTTGGACTAGATGACCTCCTGAGGTCCCTTCCAATCCTGATATTCTATGATTCTATGTCAAAAGGAGGCTGGAGCCACCTGTCTTGGATGGTTAGACACAACAAATCCTGCATGACCCTTGCAGTCCCTCTAACCCTATGGTTTTCTGATTCTATTAATAGAGCCCTGCAAATCTGTGGATATCCGTTTTATATCTGCAGATGTGGATATCTGCGGATGATTTTTGCAGATTGCAGAACAGATGCGAATACAAATTTTGTATCTGTGTAGGGCTTTATCCATGATCCGTGGATCAAACCCTCCGAATAAAAGAAACATTGGAGAAATTTACTAAACACTTCTGCCGTCTACTGGATATTGATGGAAGCAGCAGAGAAAGTGAGAAAGTTAAAAGCTGAGCACCAGTTGGCAAATGACCAATAGAAATCCGAGGGTGGCCACCTCCAGTGAATCCCAGACTCAGCATAGATTCAACTGAGGTCATCAGCAGCTGCAGAATCCCCAGTGCAACAAGTAAGTGGTGAGATTCCATTTCCATTTCTATTATTGGGAGTGGAGTACATCCACCCTGATTGAATTGGCCCTGTCAACACTGGTTCTCCACTTGTGAGGTAACTCCCTTCTCTTCATGTGTCAGTATATTTATGTCTGCATCTGTAATTTTCATTCCATGCATCTGAAGAAGTGGGGTTTTTACCCACGAAAGCTTATGCTCAAATAAATCTATTAGTCTTTAAGGTGCCACCGGACTCCTTGTTGTTTTACAGATTAACACGGCTACCCCCTGATACATTTCAGAGATTGTTTCTCCTTTTGTTCCTTCACATAAATAACTGAAGTTTATATGGATGAAGTTGACACTCTGTAGTGAGACATCAAGTAACCATATTTTAGATTCTGGCTAATGCTATATGCATGACCTCCTTTATAAATTCAAGCAAACTGACCTAAGAGAGATCTGTACCATAACTTCAAACAATTGCTTTTCATATTCTAAACTTGCCCCTTTTGGACCAATCCATTCGAATACCTGGGACCATATTCTTGAAAGTCCCTTAAAGACAAAAATATTCTTACTGCTTGGAGAAGTACTGAAAGCATGATAAATGTATTGGGTACTAAGAATTGATGACTGATGTCAGAAGTAAATGTAATATGAAATCTTGGTGATTTGCATTGTTCCTCTGTGTAACTGCTAGCATCAGCCCTACTCTGGACTATATTGGTGTATTTAGTACTTGCCTAGAACACTGGTTGTGTCTACACTTGCCTGGTGAACTGCTGATTGTATATTGATGTGGCTCTGCATGAATTAATAAACTGTTAACTGGTTAAGAATAATCAAGTGTCCTGATATGAGAAATACCGTTCAAGTTAAAAGTTGACCTGAAAAGACCCCAGCATTGAAATCAGTGAGCTAACACTCCCTGGACTCAACACACAGGGGCTTATTCTGTTCGATTCCATTCTAGATACGCTAGAACACTTAGCCAATTGGCAAATCTAGGTTCCAGGTTTAAAATCTAACTGGCACCTCAGAAAATTCCTGCAACTGACTCCCTTGTGAGCTTACAGAGTCTCTCAGGATTGTCATTCTCGTGCCCTGGGTCGACAGGGTGTGAGAGAGGAGAACCCGATTGTGTCCTGCTTTGAGGATGCCCACAGCTGCAGAACACCCTCAGCCTGTGAAGGGGAGGTGACTATATTGTTAGTTACGTGGCACCCCAGGCTGAAGGGCCAGCTTTTCAAAGGCAGGAATTGGTGTGCTACTTGGTGCTCATGCAGTTGATACGGCACAGGCACTGCACAGGGGATTTGTTCGTCTGTGCCTGTCAAAATCTGGTCCTAGAGCTAAAATGCGGAGAGCCCAGATTAGTAAATGCACCGAAAACAGAGTCCCAGAAGCTGCAGGTTAGTCAGTGTTTCACAGCAGCAGGCTGAGAGTGTCGGCTTTAACGAGGTCCCTCCTTTAGTCTTGCGCTGGCTGGATGGGGCCATGCTGGCATCTGGTCAAGTCTTCCCTAGATCTCACTGCTCTGTCAGCTCTACCATCTTTCTGGAGCATCCTCCCACAAGGGCACCGAACCGCCCTCCATACAGTGCCAGGTCATCCACAGAGCCCGCCTGAGAGCCGGCGCCGCTCCCCTGTGCTCCAGCTCAGCAAGGAGCCAGCCACTCCCCAGCAGAACCCAATGAGAGCAAACCCTCCCGAAGAGAGACTGGCCTCCAGCAGCACGTGGGTTAAATACCCTGTGGTCAGTTCAGCACTGAACTGTCAGTCTCTATGGTTCAGGACAGCAATCAAAGCGAGGTGCTGCTGCAGGAAGCACAGGACACTGATTTCTAGTTTAATAGCAGTGACTTCCACTAGAGTGACAGTTCTGATTGTCACTTCACCACGTCTGTCAGGACCCTGCCCAGTTCCGCCTCTTTCTGTTTATTGTGCCTAATCTGTGGCTCATGTGCAATGCAGGCTCCTGTCCCGGAAGGAGTCTCAGCACTCCTGGTAAAGCAGTGCAGGAGGGGCTGGGTGCAGGATGGAGAGCACGGGGTGAAAGTCTGTGGGCCTGATCCTGCTCTCACAATGAAAATGCCATGGCAGCCAGCGTGTTACAA
Organism: Dermochelys coriacea; assembly: GCF_009764565.3. Lineage (NCBI taxonomy): Eukaryota > Metazoa > Chordata > Testudines > Dermochelyidae > Dermochelys > Dermochelys coriacea. The sequence goes on along the minus strand of NC_050079.1, from coordinate 43,482,744 downwards.
AGAGGTAGATAAGCACAGAACCAGGGCCACTGATTCCTGATGGATTTCACAATACTCTGTCCTGTCCCCGCTCTGAGGCAGACGATTAGAAGGTGGGGACAGTAGGCTCCCACCCGGGAACCTCACGCATAAGAATGATGAGCTGCAGGGCTGATGCAGCTGTGACAGGGACTTGGTGTTCAGTCTGGGCCTCTCCAAATGCAGCCACAAGCCTTCTCTACTGAAGCCAGGCACCCAGAGCCTTGCGCTAAGCTGGGCTGGCTTAGTCCTGACATGGCATGGGAGATCCCAGCATGTCCGGACAGATGCCAGAGTGCACGGGGCTTGGGGCATGCCAGTGTCGCCCATGCTTGCAGGTTTCAGAGTAGCAGCCGTGTTAGTCTGTATTCGCAAAAAGAAAAGGAGTACTTGTGGCACCTTAGAGACTAACAAATTTATTTGAGCATAAGCTTTCGTGAGCTACAGCTCACTTCATCGGATGCATTTCAGTCATTCTAGCTCCCAGCCACTCTTCACGGGAGCAGGGTGACAGTATCACTTCCTGCCCAATGTCTTTGTTGTAATATTGCTGTGGCCATTACACAGATACCATGCTTACCCGCAGACCTGGCTGCACTATGTCAGCTAAGGCGATCCCTCGGGATGTTAAGGGTGCTTTAGGATTCCTTAGGACAACAGGTGCTCTCTGATGACAAGCACTTCGCAGGATGATGGGGAAGGGACCCTGGATAGATAACAAGTCTCTAAGGCGGGACGTTGCCTAATCTCTTTCAGTTCCTGAAGCAGAAATCCTGGGCCGCATCTCCTGAGGCTAGTCATGGGGTGAGTGGAGGGCCAGGACCTGCCAACAGATTTCCTTTTGCTCACTTTGAGCATCTGGATGTAGCAAAGACCCTTTATCCAGAGCGAAGCCTCCCCCCCCCTTTCTAGCTAGTCCCTTTCCCGAGAGCAATGCTTGGCCCTCATTGGGCAGATCCTGCTGGACATGCCCACCCCTGCAGTACCTGCTCCTCAGCGCCCTGGTGCTTTTCCAGATGTTTCTGCAGCATGAGGATGGTCCTGTCCTGCTCTGCTGTCCTCAGCTGCTGTGCTTGGCTGGCCTCCTGCAGGCTCTGCAGCACCTCACTCCTCTCTGCAGCCTGCATTGCAAGGGGACAGTGTAACTAGCTGGCCTTGCTGGCATCGTACATACAGCTGGGCCAGGAGCTCATGTGGCATGACAGAGAGGTCAGGGTGGGGGCACCTGCCAACCTTCTCCAGGATCTCTGGACGACTCAAAGCAGGAAGCCACTGCAGGGGAGGGGAGGGCAGAGGCTGGCTTGCACCTCCAGCCTCTGGCTCTGTAACCCCAGCCCTGTAGCCACCAGAAGGCCCTAGCAGGAACATGCTGTGCTCTCGGAGGAGCTATCGACCACCCTGACTGAGGCTGTTGCTCCATGTTGCTACCTGTCCGAAAGGGTAGAAATAACAGAAACAAGTTGTTGGAAATTAAATTTCAATCTCTCCACGCCCTTCCCTGGTGGTGAGGCTCCCTGGCACGGATCAATAGTGTTTAGATTGCCAAAGAGGTTTTTCTTCCCCTTAAAGCATCAGATCAATAGTGAAAAAAGCTGTCCAGCCCTCTGTGTGCATGGCAGTAAATGGGAACATCAGAGGCCTCCAGCTGAACGGATTGACTGGAGGCAGTAGCAGGCCAGCACTTGGTAAGCAAGAGCCCAACAGCCAAGCAAAGATGGGGAGAGTGTCTGCCTGAATGGGGGGGCCCTGAGCCGTTTCAGGGGAGCCATGGATCTCTGCAGTTGGAGCCCCGAGCCCCTCATGGGGCTAAAGGCGGGAGCTGTTGGGCTGAAGCTCTGAGCCTCGGTGCCCCTGAGGAGCTGAAGCTGGAGCCAGGGGGCTGAATCCTGGAGCCCCAACCCCCCCACAGGGCTAAAGCCCCGAGCCCCAGCACCTCCCACAGGGCTGAAGCTGAGAGCCGTGGGGCTGACGGCCTGAGGCTTGAGTTCTGGTTCCCCTGTGGGGCTCAAGCCCTGTGCCCCCTCCAAATAGAATTCAAAGTACACCTATGACTAAGATCCCCTCTCCCTGCGAGGCCCTGGAGTTTTTATAGCATGTTGGGGGGGGTACAGAAAGAAAGAGGGTGAGAACCCTTGCTCTACACCATCAGGCTCGGAGATGGGCTCTTTCTTTTCCCACTATCTTCACTAGCAGAAGGCCAAGGCTGTTCAGTGGAGGTAGGAAGAGGCCCTCGCTGCAGCCATTTCCACAGAGGGAGGAAGAGGTGGCAGCCGATGTGCAGGGCTGGGGAAAAGCAGCAACAAAGCTGTACCCGGCTATCACGGCCCTATTTTAATGTGTCTTAAAAGTGGGTTTCTGTAGCTTGGATGGTGCATTTCACACTGGTGCAAGGTGGGATCCTGAGCACCTCTAAGTATATCAGCTGGGCCACAGCTGGGGCTGCAGGGTTGGGCCTGCAGCCCGAGATGAACGACCAGAGGCCAGAACAAGCGGTGCGGCTCCTTGGCTCATTCAACTTTTGGCCTCCTGAATGGGACAAGAGGGCCAATTAGCTGGTCTTTTGCTTTGCGTGTTGATAAGGTACCCGACAGCACGTGCATTTGCATGCTCACTAGCCTGCCTAAAGTGTCTGAAAAAATCTGCCCTTATGTATGTTTATTGCACATGAGGGTGATGACACCCAGGAATAAACTCGTTTGGGTCTGTAACTATGGGATAAATTGCATTTGTTTTGCCCCTGACGACCTCCTCACTTGCACAGAATGCAGGGCTCCATCCCCAATCCGCACCTCCCAGCAACCGCAAACAGCGGCCACCTCCTTTTAAAGACCCTGCCGCCAAAATGGTTCCTCCTTTCCTCACAGGAATGGATCAGGGAAAAGCAAGAGCTGAAAATGATACTTAACCAGTCTGGCCTGGCCCAGGGAATGACTCCATGTTTCAGAGCCCATCAGCTAGGTGGGGTAGAAATGATTGCATTAACCCCTTGGGAGCTGGGATGCCAGGCATTTTGGGAAGATGCTATACACAGAGCGAACCAGCGGAGCAGCGGGGACAGCAGAGCAGCTCACAGCAGGAGTTTGCCTGGGACTGGTAAGTATCCGAGTGTGTGTGTTTGCTTGCTGAGGAAGTATCCGAGCGTGTGTTTGCTGGGAGGGCAGGGAGAGAGCCTGAGTGAGTGTCTGATTGGCTGCTAGCCTGCAGGGGGCGGGCATTAGGGTGTCTGTGTGTTTGCGTCAGGGAAGCCTGGCTGTTTGAAAATAGCCAGAGCCTCGCGAACCAGCTGAGGAGCGGCAGCGAACCAGCGGAGCAGCGGGGACAGCAGAGCAGCTCACAGCAGGAGTTTGCCTGGGAGTTCGCCTGGAGTGAGCCCAGTGAGGCTTACATCTTGCCAACGTCTCTGAGGAAGCTCATAGTAGGTAGGTGATATGGAAGGGGGGGGTTCAGCTGTTGTGACCTGCACTGGATGTGCCATGTTTGTCTTTCTTCCACAGGACAGAAGCGACTTTGTCTGTACAAAGTGCAAGCTGGTCTCCATATTGGAAGAGAAGATTGAAGGTCTGGAGCAACAGGTAACGACCCTGCGTTGTATACGAGAGACTGAGGATTTTCTGGACCAAACTCAGGATAGCCTTCTAGGGGCACAAAGCTCTAAAGATATAGAGCAGGTTGCACAGAGGAGCCAAGAGGCCAGTGAAGAAGCTTGGCAACATGTGACCTCCAGAAGAGGTAAGCGGAATGTCCGGGTTCCAGTAACACAGACACAGGTAACTAACCGCTTTCATGTTCTCTCCACAGGTACCAATGCGGAGAGTGGACCAGATGATATGTCTGGGGGGAGAAAGCAGAAGGAGACTCCGCTGGTTGGGAGGCATGAGATGCGATGTCCTGAGGTTGGGGGTTCCACGACCACCACTCCCAAGAGGAGAAGGCGGGTGGTGGTGGTCGGGGACTCTCTCCTCCGGGGGACTGAGTCATCTATCTGCCGCCCTGAACGGGAAAACCGAGAAGTCTGCTGCTTGCCAGGGGCTAAGATTCGTGATGTGACGGAGAGACTGCCGAGACTCATCAAGCCCTCGGATCGCTACCCCTTCCTGCTTCTCCACGTGGGCACCAATGATACTGCCAAGAATGACCTTGAGCGGATCACTGCGGACTACGTGGCTCTGGGAAGAAGGATAAAGGAGTTGGAGGCGCAAGTGGTGTTCTCGTCCATCCTCCCCGTGGAAGGAAAAGGCCTGGGTAGGGACCGTCGAATCGTGGAGGTCAACGAATGGCTACGCAGGTGGTGTCGGAGAGAAGGCTTTGGATTCTTTGACCATGGGATGGTGTTCCATGAAGGAGGAGTGCTGGGCAGAGACGGGCTCCATCTTACGAAGAGAGGGAAGAACATCTCTGCCAGCAGGCTGGCTAACCTAGTGAGGAGGGCTTTAAACTAGGTTCACCGGGGGAAGGAGACCAAAGCCCTGAGGTAAGTGGGAAAGCAGGATACCGGGAGGAAGCACAGGCAGGAATGTCTGTGAGGGGAGGGCTCCTGCCTCATACTGGGAATGAGGGGCGATCAACAGGTTATCTCAAGTGCTTATATACAAATGCACAAAGCCTTGGAAACAAGCAGGGAGAACTGGAGGTCCTGGTGATGTCAAGGAATTATGACGTGATTGGAATAACAGAGACTTGGTGGGATAACTCACATGACTGGAGTACAGTCATGGATGGTTATAAACTGTTCAGGAAGGACAGGCAGGGCAGAAAAGGTGGGGGAGTAGCACTGTATGTAAGGGAGCAGTATGACTGCTCAGAGCTCCGGTACAAAACTGTGGAAAAACCTGAGTGTCTCTGGATTAAGTTTAGAAGTGTGTGCAACAAGAGTGATGTCATGGTGGGAGTCTGCTATAGACCACCGGACCAGGGGGATGAGGTGGATGAGGCTTTCTTCCGGCAACTCACGGAAGCTACTAGATCGCATGCCCTGATTCTCATGGGTGACTTTAATTTTCCTGATATCTGCTGGGAGAGCAATACAGCGGTGCATAGACAATCCAGGAAGTTTTTGGAAAGCATAGGGGACAATTTCCTGGTGCAAGTGCTAGGGGAGCCAACTAGGGGGAGCGCTTTTCTTGACCTGCTGCTCACAAACCGGGTAGAATTAGTGGGGGAAGCAAAAGTGGATGGGAATCTGGGAGGCAGTGACCATGAGTTGGTTGAGTTCAGGATCCTGACGCAGGGAAGAAAGGTAAGCAGCAGGATACGGACCCTGGACTTCAGGAAAGCAGACTTTGACTCCCTCAGGGAACAGATGGCCAGGATCCCCTGGGGGACTAACATGAAAGGGAAGGGAGTCCAGGAGAGCTGGCTGTATTTCAAGGAATCCCTGTTGAGGTTACAGGGACAAACCATCCCGATGAGTCGAAAGAATAGTAAATATGGCAGGCGACCAGCTTGGCTTAATGGTGAAATCCTAGCGGATCTTAAACATAAAAAAGAAGCTTACAAGAAGTGGAAGGTTGGACATATGACCAGGGAAGAGTATAAAAATATTGCTCGGGCATGTAGGAAAGATATCAGGAGGGCCAAATCGCACCTGGAGCTGCAGCTAGCAAGAGATGTCAAGAGTAACAAGAAGGGTTTCTTCAGGTATGTTGGCAACAAGAAGAAAGCCAAGGAAAGTGTGGGCCCCTTACTGAATGAGGGAGGCAAGCTAGTGACAGAGGATGTGGAAAAAGCTAATGTACTCAATGCTTTTTTTGCCTCTGTTTTCACTAACAAGGTCAGCTCCCAGACTGCTGTGCTGGGCATCACAAAATGGGGAAGAGATGGCCAGCCCTCTGTAGAGATAGAGGTGGTTAGGGACTATTTAGAAAAGCTGGACGTGCACAAGTCCATGGGGCCGGACGAATTGCATCCGAGAGTGCTGAGGGAATTGGCGGCTGTGATTGCAGAGCCCTTGGCCGTTATCTTTGAAAACTCGTGGCGAACGGGGGAAGTCCCGGATGACTGGAAAAAGGCTAATGTAGTGCCCATCTTTAAAAAAGGGAAGAAGGAGGATCCTGGGAACTACAGGCCGGTCAGCCTCACCTCAGTCCCTGGAAAAATCATGGAGCAGGTCCTCAAAGAATCAATCCTGAAGCACTTAGAGGAGAGGAAAGTGATCAGGAACAGTCAGCATGGATTCACCAAGGGAAGGTCATGCCTGACTAATCTAATCGCCTTTTATGATGAGATTACTGGTTCTGTGGATGAAGGGAAAGCAGTGGATGTATTGTTTCTTGACTTTAGCAAAGCTTTTGACACGGTCTCCCACAGCATTCTTGTCAGCAAGTTAAGGAAGTATGGGCTGGATGAATGCACTATAAGGTGGGTAGAAAGCTGGCTAGATTGTCGGGCTCAACGGGTAGTGATCAATGGCTCCATGTCTAGATGGCAGCCGGTGTCAAGTGGAGTGCCCCAGGGGTCGGTCCTGGGGCCCGTTTTGTTCAATATCTTCATAAATGATCTGGAGGATGGTGTGGATTGCACTCTCAGCAAATTTGCGGATGATACTAAACTGGGAGGAGTGGTAGATACGCTGGAGGGGAGGGATAGGATACAGAAGGACCTAGACAAATTGGAAGATTGGGCCAAAAGAAATCTAATGAGGTTCAATAAGGATAAGTGCAGGGTCCTGCACTTAGGATGGAAGAATCCAATGCACCGCTACAGACTAGGGACCGAATGGCTCGGCAGCAGTTCTGCGGAAAAGGACCTAGGGGTGACAGTGGACGAGAAGCTGGATATGAGTCAGCAGTGTGCCCTTGTTGCCAAGAAGGCCAATGGCATTTTGGGATGTATAAGTAGGGGCATAGCGAGCAGATCGAGGGACGTGATCGTTCCCCTCTATTCGACACTGGTGAGGCCTCATCTGGAGTACTGTGTCCAGTTTTGGGCCCCACACTACAAGAAGGATGTGGATAAATTGGAAAGAGTACAGCGAAGGGCAACAAAAATGATTAGGGGTCTAGAGCACATGACTTACGAGGAGAGGCTGAGGGAGCTGGGATTGTTTAGTCTGCAGAAGAGAAGAATGAGGGGGGATTTGATAGCTGCTTTCAACTACCTGAAAGGGGGTTTCAAAGAGGATGGCTCTAGACTGTTCTCAATGGTAGCAGATGACAGAACGAGGAGTAATGGTCTCAAGTTGCAATGGGGGAGGTTTAGATTGGATATTAGGAAAAACTTTTTCACTAAGAGGGTGGTGAAACACTGGAATGCGTTACCTAGGGAGGTGGTAGAATCTCCTTCCTTAGAGGTTTTTAAGGTCAGGCTTGACAAAGCCCTGGCTGGGATGATTTAACTGGGACTTGGTCCTGCTTTGAGCAGGGGGTTGGACTAGATGACCTTCTGGGGTCCCTTCCAACCCTGATATTCTATGATTCTATGATTCTTGGCCCAGATACTTCAGCTCTGTTAAGGCTGCAGGGGGATGCTCAGGCAACAAGTAGTGGCTGGAAAGCTGCTCCAGAGGGGTAGGAGGCAATTTCCCCACTTTTGGGGACTCTCCTGGGTGTTATAAAATCAATCTGGCCAGCTCTCCAGGGCCCTTCCACAGAGGGGTGTGTTGCAGGTATCCAGCAGGGCACAGCACCCTGGCCAACCTTTGCCATGCAGCGTGCTCCCTCTGATCAAACACTCTGAATGGCTGTTACAAGTGGGGCTGTCTGGAAAGCAAGAACCCCATTTTGCAAAAGGTGGAGGTTTTGGAGTTTGTGTTTGTGCCGCAGCAAGATGGAATGGCCACCTCAACCTCTTGAAGTTTTTTGTGAAAAACCAACCAGATTTCAGAGTAGCAGCCGTGTTAGTCTGTATTCACAAAAAGAAAAGGAGTACTTGTGGCACCTTAGAGACTAACAAATTATTTGAGCAAAGTCTCTAAGGTGCCACAAGTACTCCTTTTCTTTCTTCAAACCAACCAGAGTCAGAGACACCACCAGACTCAGTACCATATGACAGTGATATAAAATTAACGTGGCACAAATTAAATGGATTAAAACCCGGCTACCTGCTAGGTCTCAAATTGTAACTGTAAAGGAATTATTGAGTGGATCTGTTTCCAGCAGGGTGCTGCAGGGACCAGGTCTTGTCCCTATGCTATTTAAGGTTTTTATCAATGACGCGGAAAAAACAAAATAATCACTGACAAAGTTTGAAGATGACACAAAAATTGGGGGCAAGGTAAATCCTGTAGAACTTCATTACAGATACCTTGGGAATGGAGGTTGTCCATAACTCTGAAATGTTCCATAATTCTGAACAAGATGTTACAGACTTCAGCCACAGGGGAGTTGGGCCTGCAGCCGCAGGGTGAGGTCAGGGCTCTGCGCGGAGGTCGGGACTTCTGGCCCTAGGGGCTGTTGGGGCTCTGAGTAGGGGGCCTCAGGGCTTCTGTCCCACGGGAGCACCAGGGCTCAGGGCTTTAGACCTGGGGGAAGCACTGGGGCTTGGGGCTTCAGCCCTGCGGCTCCATTCCCGGCTTCTACCCTGTAGGGGGGGTTCCGGGGTTCCCCACGTCTCCGCTCCCCGTTTCAGCCTGGGGGGCATGCTGGGGCTCAGGGCTTTAGCTATGGGGGGAGTGCTAGGGCCAAAACCACAGCTAAAGCCCTGATCCCTGGTGCCCTCCACGGGGCTGAAGCCAGGAACGAAGCCATGGAGCTAAACCCCTGATCTCTGGCAGGGCTGACGCCAGGAACAGCGCCATGGGGCTGAAGTCCTGAGCTCCAGCCCTCCCCCTGGTCTGAAGCCCTGAGCCCCGGTTCTCCCGAGCGTCAGAAGCCCCAAGCCCCGCTGCCTGGAGCCCTGACCCTCCTCCTCCCCGCCCTGCAGCTGCAGCCCCAACCACCTGTGGCTGAAGCTGAAATACAGTACAGTATTTGACTGTTTTGGGGTTTTTTTTGGTTTCCGCTGCTGCCTGATTGATTACTTCCAGTTTCACAGGGTGTCCAGTTGACCAGCAAGTCCATAACTCTGGTGTTTGTATCTACTGTAATGAAGAAGACAGGTCACTGATACAGAGCCAGCTGGGTCGCTTGGTAAATTAGGTGCAAGCAAACAATGCATTTTAATATGGCTAAAAGCAAAGACTGTGGGCTGCACTTACAGGACAGGGGACTCTACTCTGGGAAGCAGGGACTCTGAAAATGGTTTGAGGGTCGTGGGAGGTAATCTGCTGAATATGAGTTCCCAATGTGACTTTGTGGCCAGAAGGGCTAATGTACCCTTGGACGTATAGCCGTGGGTGAGTAGGAGCAGAGAGGTTATTTTACAATTGTATTTAGCACAGGATTCCAGTAGTGGTTGAACCAGTGTCCAGTTCTGGTGCTGCCCACAGTTGGGATGTTGACCAGCTGGAGAGGGTTCAGAGAAGAGCCACGAGAATGATGAAGGATTAGAAAATCTGCCTTATAGTGACAGACTTCACTTACTGCCCTTTGGGGCTGCCCCTGGCAGGCTATGGAGGGGAAGCTGTGGGTGTCTTGGGCTAAAACCCCTCCCACAGCAGTGATACGATCGCAGGTCACACAGGTGAATAGACTACATGGGGGGGGCAGGAGGAGGAAACTGAATGGTGATTTGACCCTGTTATTCTTCATAACTGAAGAAGGGCTCTGTGTAAACTCGAGAGCTTGTCTCTCCCCAACAGAAGTTGGCCCAATAAAAGCTACTAGCTCCCTCACCTTGTCTCCAGACTATCCTGAGATCGACACAGCTGTAACACCATTGCATATAACTGAAAGTTTCTCATTCAGCAGAACCCTTACCTCTGCCCCGCAGTGACACCATGCAGGCCGTTCTGATTAATGCATTTAGTGCTTGGATCTCAGATTAGATTAAACTGATTGTTAAAGAATGTTTGATTTTTTCCTCCCTTTTATTTCCCTTCCTGGTGTCACTACAGGGCCAAGTTAATGGTCCGTCAGTGCCCTCCCTGCATCTTTTCAGACCTTCATATGTTAAACTTAAACTTACCATGAGAGAGCCTCCCCATTGCAGTGAGTGCCCTAAGCACTGGCGATTCAGAGACTCCAAGGCCAGCAGGGACCACTGTGGTCATCTAGTCTGACCGCCTGCACAGCACAGGCCAGAGACCTGCCCCACAATGATCCCTAAGCAGATCTTCTAGAAAAGCATCCAATCTTGATTTAAAATGATCAGTGATGGAGAATCCCCCAAGACTCTCACTAAACTGTTCCAAGGGTTAATTAGCTTGTCTCTCTGTTAAAAATGTGAGCCTTATTTCCGGTCTGAGTTTGTCTAGCTTCAACTCCCAGCCCTTACATTGTGTTCAACCTTTGTCTGCTCTGCTGAAGAGCCTATTATTAGATATCAGTTCCCATGTGGATACTTACAGCCTGGGATCAAGTCACCCGTTGGCCCTTGTCTTTGCTAAGATCAATAGACTCAGCTCCCTGGCAGAGGTTACAGCTGCCCTCCCCCAGTCCTGCTGCCTGCCAGCTCTCGGTTCCTTCCCAGCACAGCAGCTTGGAGGGGTGCTTGTCCCTTCTCCTGCTGCTTACCAGGAAAGGAGCAAATCCCCCCAGCCCATGGCCAGGACTGGCGTTTGTCTTGGCCCCGAGATGGGATGGAGGCCTCAGTTCTGACCTGGGGAGCGGTGTGCAGCAGCACCCCCCAGTGGGAAACATGAAAGGCATTATACAAGCCCCTCTCTGCACCCCTCTAGCTTGGCTTTGGGAGGGGCTAGCAGGGCTTCTGATTCAGCAGCATGCAAGGGCCACCACTAGGGTCAGTATCTGCCCAGGGGCAGGGTTTGGCTTGTAGTGAGGAAAGGATTTCTCTGGGGACAGCAGAGACAGCTCCAAGAGTGGATCTTTTATTGATAGGTTTCAGAGTAGCAGCTGTGTTAGTCTGTATTCGCAAAAAGAAAAGGAGTACTTGTGGCACCTTAGAGACTAACAAATTTATTTGAGCATAAGCTTCCGTGAGCTACAGCTCACTTCATTGGATACACTTCGTCAGCTGTAGCTCACGAAAGCTTATGCTCAAATAAATTTGTTAGTCTCTAAGGTGCCACAAGTACTCTTTTTCTTTTACTGATGTGAGACTTGCTTCTGATCTGTAACGATCTACCACCCTGAGGTTGGGGGAGCAATTTCATGTTGCCAGGTCCTGCTGACTGCTGCTCATATTTCTTTCCAGGGCTCTGCCTGGCATCCTGTGGCAATCAGACCCTTTTCATAGAATCATAGAATATCTGGGTTGGAAGGGACCTCAGGAAGTCATCTAGTCCAACCCCCTGCTCAAAGCAGGACCAACCCCCAACTAAATCACTCCAGCCAGGGCTTTGTCAAGCCTGACATTAAAAACCTCTAAGGAAGGCTATTCCACCACCTCCTTAGGTAACCCATTCCAGTGCTTCACCACCCTCCTAGTGAAATAGCTTTTCCTAATATCCAACCTAGACCTCCCCCACTGCAACTTGAGACCATTACTCCTCGTTCTGTCATCTGCTACCACTGAGAACAGTCTAGATCCATCCTCTTTGGAACCCACTTTCAGGGAGTTGAAAGCAGCTATCAAATCCCCCCTCATTCTTCTCTTCTGCAGACTAAACAATCCCAGTTCCCTCAGCCTCTCCTCATAAGTCATGTGTTCCAGTCCCCTAATCACTTTTGTTGCCCTCCACTGGACTCTTTCCAATTTTTCCACATCCTTCTTGTAGTGTGGGGCCCAAAACTGGACACAGGACTCCAGATGAGGCCTCACCAATGTTGAATAGAGGGGAACCATCACCTCTCTTGATCTGCTGGCAATGCCCCTACTTATACAGCCCAATATGCCATTGCCCTTCTTAGCAACAAGGGCACACTGTTGACTCATATCCAGCTTCTCGTCCACTGTAACCCCCAGGTCCTTTTCTGCAGAACTGCTGCTTAGCCATTCGGTCCCTAGTCTGTAGCGGTGCCTGGGATTCTTCCATCCTAAGTCCAGGACTCTGCACTTGTCCTTGTTGAACCTCATCAGATTTCTTTTGGCCCAATCCTCTAATTTGTCTAGGGCCCTCTGTATCCTATCCCTACCCTCCAGCATATCTACCTCTCCTCCCAGTTTAGTGTCATCTGCAAACTTGCTGAGGGTGCAATCCATGCCATCCTCCAGATCATTAATGAAGATATTGAACAAAACCGGCCCGAGGACTGACTCTTGGGGCACTCCACTTGATACCGGCTGCCAACTAGACATGGAGCCGTTGATCACTACTCGTTGAGCCCGACAATCTAGCCAGCTTTCTATCCACCTTATAGTCCATTCATCCAGCCCATACTTCTTTAACTTGCTGACAAGAATACTGTGGGAGACCGTGTCAAATGCTTTGCTAAAGTCAAGGAACAACATGTCTGTTGCTTTCCCCTCATCCACAGAGCCAGTTATCTCGTCATCGAAGGCAATTAGATTAGTCAGGCATGACTTGCCCTTGGTGAATCCATGCTGACTGTTCCTGATCACTTTCCTCTCCTCTAAGTGCTTCAGAATTGATTCCTTGAGGATCTGCTCCATGATTTTTCCAGGGACTGAGATGAGGCTGACTGGCCTGTAGTTCCCAGGATCCTCCTTCTTCCCTTTTGGAGGGTGGGGAAGAGTGTGGATGGGTCTGAGGATTGCGATGTTGATGACGACCATGTCCTTGTACAGCCGGAGGGTAATGAGCAAATTACCTTCTGCTCCCTCTGGTGGGGATTTGAACCTGGTTGTTAACAGAGTTGCTAATGTAATTCAGGGCTTGTCTACACTACCACATGGGGTCAATCTAAGATACGCAACTTCAGCTCCGTGAATAGCGTAGCTGAGGTCGACGTACTTAGATCTACTTACCACGGTGTCTTCACTGCCATAGGTCGTCAGCTGACACTCTCCCGTCAACTCTGCTTGCGCTCCTCATTCTGGTGGAGTACCCGATTCGATGGGAGAGCGCCCAGAGGTAGATTTATCGCATCTAGTCTAGACGTGATAAATCAACCCCCGCTGGATCGATCACTGACCACCAATCTGGTAGGTAGTGTAGACAATCCCTCAGTTAGCACCCAATTGTTCTAGACTGAGTCAGCGTAAGCTTTACCTGGGGAACAGCCGAGCTGAAACCGACATCAAGTTGCAGGCCTACCTGTAGCACTTGGTGTCAGGAATCCAGATTCCCTTCCTCTAGCCCAGTGGTTTTCAACCTTTTTTCACTTGCAGATCCCAACAATTTTGCATGGAGGAGCAGCCCCCTGTGAAAACTCAGAGTCTGCGGCCCCCTGGGGTCAGCAGCCCACAGGCTGCACGCCATGGAACTAGCTCTTGGCTACAGACTGGAGCTTTGCATTCGTTCCCGGGGTGTGTCTGCACATCGTGCAGTGCTGCAGCTGTTGCATTCCCCTGTCCTGCGCTTGGAAATTAGCTCAGTATAACGGTGTCACCAGGGCTATGAAAAATCCACCCCAAGCGACGCAGCTAGTGTGGAGACAGCACTAGGTCGACGGGGGAATTCACCTAAGGCTCTAGCTACCTGCTCTCGGGTGGCAGATACCCAGGGGAGAGCCCCTCCCTTTGACGTAGGCAGTGCCATGGCAGCATTTTAAGTGTAGACGAGCCCTCAACGTAGACATTATCTGCACGGATGGGAGAGGTTCTCCCCATGGCACAGGTAATCCAGCTCCCCCCAGGGGGTAGTTAGCACTGCCTCCACCGAGGGCTAGATCGCCACAGCTACCTCTCTCAGGGGCATGGAGATGCAGCCATGCCCCTGTAAGTTCCCAGAGGAGACCAGCCCTTAGTCTTTTCCCTTTCCATATAAAAATGAAAAGGCCTGAGTCCCCTGCTCTCCTTCTGGGGCCCTTCTGCAGCACATATGGTATACCTGGCAGGAGACTCGGGGTCTGGCTAGAAACACTGCAACAGCACAACCAGAGCATACACTGCAGCAGCAGATGGGGTTTCCCATTGCTGTAGTAAATCCACTCTGCAAAGGACAATAAGTTAAGTTGCAGGAAGATTTTGTCCATCAACCTGCGGTGTCTGCACCAAGGCTCACAGCAGCTTAGTTAAACTGCACAGGGTGTGACATTTTTCACAGCTCAGAGTGATGTAGTTAAGTTGACCTGACTTCGTAATGTAGACCAGCCTTTATTCTCACTACAGACACACTGGGACACCAGCAAACCATGTCATCAACTAAGGGCTGGCTTTGTTTTACACAGCAAGGGGTTAGTAATGGCCAAGCTAGTCCAGTTCATATTGGGCAGAAGTAACATGGATTGGGGTGGAGAGAGAGAGAGGGACAGCAGGGCAGGTGAGAAGAAAGAACTGGGTAGAGAATTTTCTTTAGTTGCAATTGTATAATTAACGCATTAGCCGCCTTACTCGACTAGCACAAGCAGGAAAGGGCTGTTTCAGGAGCAGTGCAGTCTCTGGAGGAGATGTGTGGGCAGGGGACGGAGAGGGAGATGCCATCTGCAAGCTCCGCAGCACAGCATGGCTCCTCAGGCCCAGAGCTGGAAAGACCTGGGGGAGGGAGAAAAGGAGAATGAGCCCCAAAGGGCAGGAGAGAAGGAAAGGGGACATGGGAGTATTTCAGTCTAACCCAAAGGGAGAACACAAAGTGTGGGGAAGGCAGGGTATCCCTGTGCACATCGCCTCACCAAGTCAAAGGGAAAAGGATTAGCCAGTAATCCATGCTGTTCCCCTCATGGCTCCACCAAGGAGACACAGGACCAACCTGCAAACTTCCACCTCCCTTGGTAAACTGCCAGAATCAGGAAACAAAACACAAATACAGTGATGACGGAGCTGCCACTGAGAAGCAAGTTCCCAGATGAAGTGGGAGGGAAGGTGGATGAGGAAGAGGAAGACTGGCACAGAATTGCCGGTGACTGCCATATATCCTGCAACCTACCATAAGAAGCTGCAGCAGGATCCAGATCAGAAAGGACTTTCAGAGTCACGGGGGGCACACACTGGTCCCTGTGTGGGTATGATTTGGAAAACCAGTTACTATAGGGGAAGCCAAAGAAAGAAGCCAACACTTGGAATAACTAAAGAAAAAGGCACCACAATCAGACTCTTCAGTCGGAGATAACCAGACCCCAGGATTTACGGGGAGTTGCATTCTCAGCGCTACAGTATTTTTAAGGGCCCGCCTGAGACCTGGTTTGTGACAGCGTTTCTTGTGATTAGATCAGTCTGCAAGGAAGGATGCACTATCCCAGAGGCTCTGTGGGTCACTCGTGAAAGCTTCTACAGCGCTTGGCCCTATTTTGCTGAGGTTCAGCAATAGGACCCAGTGGACAAATCTCTTTGTGCTGAGGCCATAGGGGCAAGGCCCTGCGAGAATTGCAGGCTTTTAAAAATTCACGGCAGCTTCCCAAGAAAGTGTTTGAATTTCATGGGATATGCAAAGCCTCTGTGTCCCCCACACACCTCGAACGGCTGGGATTTTTCCAACAGCACAGAAGCGGACGTGGACATCCCTGCTTCTGGGGCTAGTGGGTCAGTCCCATCATGGAGGGGGCAGCCCAGTCCTATCCCAGGGAGAAAAGGGAGCAGCAGGGCAGTTCTTTCACTTCATGGCACTGGCTATCCAGCCTGGCCTGGGGCAGGGACCAGGCCCTCGCCCAGTCCCTGATCAGTCCTGGCCCAGGCCACCGCTGCTGCTTCCTGTCTGGTGGTAAGTGGAGCATGAGCAGATATATGGGGATGTGTGTGTGTGTCTATCCCTTCACCCGCACCCCGATCTCCCACCACCGAGGCAGGGCCCCTCACACACCTGCTCATGCAGGGCTCTTGTGTGCTATTGTGATACTATAGGTGGATATACACCTATCAGTAAGGTTGCCTGACATTTCCCATTATAAGACCCTGTTTTCAGTTACTCATAACTTCCCCAACTTTAACTGTTTTTGCTGAAATTTTCTGTACCAGGTGTCTGCCTCAGGCTGTTTTTTGGAAAGTTTCAGCTGAAATAATTCAGCCATTTCCAAGAATGAGAATTAGGGAAAAAAAATTAGGGAAAACTGTCTCATGGTTTGTGGGGTCTGACTCACGAACTATGAATTTGGGGTTGGCAATACTCCTTTTTCTCCCTGCTGTTCCCTGCCTCAGTCACTACACCCCATCTAGCTTCTGCAATACATCAGGCAAGCATTGACCAGATAGCCTGCCTGACCACCCAACTCTGATTTATTCCCAGAGCATCCTGTTCAGTGCACGAAATCAGACAGAATTCCCATGGAAAAATAGTATGTGATCACATAGCTGAAGAGCATATCAAAATGCAAATGCACGAAGGGCCACAATTCAGGTTGCATGAGAATCCTTAATTCTGGCATTTCTCAGCTTTCTACTGCTTTCCTTTGCAGCCTTAATGATATCTTACTGTGGTTCTAGTCTAGCAGATATATACCTTACACAGAACTGACAATCAAGGAAAGCTGGGGAAGGGGAGGTCATTGTGCGAATAAGGGGCAGGTCAAAGGGATGCAGTGAGTGGAGGAGGATGTGGCTGCAGGGATGCTAAACGAAAGCACTGCATGAGGGTAGGATTGAAGCGATGGGGTGAATGAATGGCAGGGGCACAGCAACCAGGTTGCAGCTCACACTGAGAAGCCATTTTACCAAGGAACAAAATAGGAGAAACAAACCCAAACGTAAAATGAATTGCAATGATTGCAAATGCGACGACAGGCGCTCCATGCTGCTGCACGGTGGTTGGTGTGTGGAGGAGCTTCTTGGGCTGGGGTTAACTGAAGCTCCCTGAGTGTTTTCAGAGAGCAAACGGGTCACACAAATGCAGTAGCTTATCAGGATGCAGGGAGACACTGGCTGCTGTGCTTAGACATTGCCTGGAAGTCTCTCCAGAGACAGCGCTACTGAACCTCACCTCATTAGCCACTCTCTTGCCTTTGAGGAGGCCTGATGACCTCTGGAAAAGAGCCAGGACTTAAACCAAATGCGCACTAGGTGGCACTGCTGATCGGCACAAATGTCACTTGCAGAGCTCTGCTCCGCCAGAGTCCACGGGCTTTGAGGCCCGCAGGGCAGTGGTCTCCGCTGGAATTTCACGCACAGCACATACTCTATGTGGCATACCAGGGCACAATGGCGCTGCATAAGTGTGGGGGCTCTGAGATCACAGCTCTGGACAAGTAGTCCAGTTACTTTCACACCATTTTAGCATGTCCAGCTCTCTGCATGGATACCATGCTCCTCACTGGTATCTGCTAGCATGGTCTCTTGGGAGAAGAGCTATGTATGCCTGCTGAATGCCAGGAGACCCTGGTGCAGTGCTGGCATGGCAGCAGGGACGCCTGTACCTGTGGACAATAGCAGGGGGCACTAGTGAAGCAGTGTCCATCCAGCTCACTCCTTGCATCACTCACTGCCTTTGCAGAAAATGGGAAGCTTCAACCAAGCTTTCAGGAGAGGTGGTTTCTGCCCTTCGTCCAGCCAGGCTTACAGCTGCACCTCCCCCTTCATTATCCAACTATCAGCAATACCAGGGAGAGGTTTGAGAGCTGGACTGTGGGAACCTCCCTTTCCGTTAGCACCATTGTGAGGATGGAGGATAGCATCCTCTCCTCTGCCGGCGATATCTCCATGGGGGCTGTGTGCTGCTCACTTCACCCGGTGCTGGTGTTTCTCCAGATGGTCCCCAGAGTTGCTCCAGGCCACCAGTGTCACCATGGGCTCTGTTGAGCCTCCTCAGTTACTGTTGGTTCTCAGGTGGGCTCCGTGTCCTTTGGCACACTCCTTGCCCTTATCCTGGCATCTGAGAAGCAGCGCATCACCCTACTCCATGTTCGGCTCATAGGTGGCGTGGACATACCCCTCACTTTCAAGTTGCCCTTCAAGGTCCTTTCTCGCCTCTCCTTGGGAAATCTCCTTTCAGTGCTGGCTTCTTGGTCACTGGCTGGGCTCTTGTCCATCCTCGGCTTCCTCTTGTCCGATTTCTCCCCTAGATGGGAAATCGCCTTCTGGTGCCTTGGCTGAATGGCTCCATGTGTGTCTCTAGTTCCAGATCCCTGCATCCTCCTCAGCTGTCTCCCCTGTGCCTTCCTCTCGTCGATCTAACTAGGATACCCTGCTTTTTCTTGGCACCTTCTGCTGCAGGTTGAATCCGTCTGCCTCCCCCTGCAGAGTGGAAAGCACCTGGTGTTCAGGTAGCTCTCCTGGGCTCCAGGCAGGAAAAGGAGCATTGAACATCTGCCCTGCCAGAGGGCCTTGCTTCCTACAGAGGTTGGTCTATGTCCCAGCTGATGTCCCCTTGTGATGCTCGCCTCAGAAAGTTTATCACCCTCTGGACTTTCTCAGGAGTCCCTTTGTCCGTCCCTAGGTTTGCTGGCGCTTGGCTGAGATGTTTGGCTCAGCTCTCTTCCACTTTTGAAATCATTCACAATTTCCCCTTCCCCAAGGTGCTCTCCTGGCTCTTATACAGGGGGCCAAATTCTGCTCCCACTTTGTCCACTGAGTCCATGAGATTGTCTGAGAAGAGACTTAGATCCAAAGCTTCCCCCAATGTATCATCTAGCTCCGCACTGCATACCATGCCACTCGTGACCTGGTCCGCTGGGCAGGACGCAGGCCCTGGAGAATCTGTACATTAGTTCACTAGCGCTCTCAGCACAGCTGGGCCCCTGACCATGCCACACGTGAGAATCCCCAGTCCTGACCCAAGCAATCTGCAGGCCACCAGCCTCCCAAGCAGGCCCTAGTCTCACCGCGGGTGAGAGCTTGTGCAGGCCATGCTGTGCATGAACAGTACCCGAGTTGCTCAGCAGCCAGACTATTCTCAGGGGATTCCAGGAACAGGCCACAAGCCAGTGAGGGGAAAGGTTCCTCGGGATCCCACCAGCTGGTCTTTGGCAGCTCCTCAATGAGAACCTCAGCCAGACACCTGATTTCCACCCCCCCATGACTACAGCCCCTCATTCTGATGGGCAGCTGCCTGCTGGGAAAGGCTGAAATTTAACCCAAACTGAGCAGCATGAGGGAACTGAAACTCTGACCTTCAGCTCCTCAAGGTTGCTTGGACGTCTGGATTTGCTTATGCCAAAATCTGTCAGGCTGCTGGATCCGTATCCCAGCTTCCCCTTCAGCAGTCTGGGGAGAGCAGGCACTCATGGCATGCTCAGGGCCACACGTCGGCCTGGCTTCAGTCTCTCTCTTTCTCCCTCACTGAAGTTTTGTGCTTTCTCATAAATAAATATTTTAACTGGAAATTTCCAAGCGTAAGCCAGGCCCAGAATGTGAACTCGCATGTACGGTAATAGAAATCATCCGTTGCCATGACGACCTGTTCTAAGAGCAGACTGCAGTCACATGAGCTGGGAGCGGAGTAACAGGAACACGTCAGAGAGCAGGGCCACTTAACCTCTGCTGCCAGCTATTGTGCGGAATGCAATTGAATTTAGGCCTAATTTCTGATAGTGCAAAGGAACAAAATTTCCCTACAGATTTTAATCTTGCTCCGGCAGCAGCAGCCAGTGCTCACAGCCTGGTCAGGCCTTCTTTCCAGTCTTATGCTTCACCACTTCGTTACTCTTCTTTTTAATAACAGGAGCTTCCCCTCACACTGCAGCATTCTGCATGTCCCTATGCAGCCTGGAAGAAGCACCCTGCAGCAAGGAGTATGGCATGGCCACTTGGGCTGCACTGCTCCTGCAGCCTGAGGATGGTCTTTATTGTAATAACAACAAATAAGAAAAAAATTGAGAGCTTGAATTTTTGCCCTAAGCATAGTTGGGTTCTTAAGGCCCTTAAGCATTTGTTGAAACGGTTAAGATACATTAATAATTTAGAGAGACAGGCAGACATGCTGAACAGATGACTGAAGCCCAAGCAAGGCAGAGGTGATGTTGCTGAGCAGAGAAAAAGCACTCGGAAGAGTTTGCAGGGACGGTGCAGCATCCCCTGGCGCAGCCACAGCTGGCAATTTGGTCCACAGCTGAGAAGTTCTCCTGGACTTCTCACTGGTGCTAAGCTCTCACATAACAAACCTGTGAGAAATGTTCTCTATCATTTCCAGTTGGTGAAGAGACTCTGCCGAATGGTGGCCTGGCCTTGGCTACCCACGCCTGTCTCACCAGCCATCTGGTCAGCAGCAATGCAGTATATGTGGCCGTGAAGCATCAGCCCTGAGGAAACCCCAGCTGGTACAAAAGTTGGCAGCCCGTCTCCTCAGCAACACAGGCCATTGCAAGCCCATCAGACCTATCACTGCTCTATATACTGACTTCCCCCAAAACATCGAGTCCTGTTCAAAGTCCCAGCATTATCTTCAAGGAGCTCCGTGGCCAGGTCTCAAGATATCTAAAAGCACCTTATAATCCAGGATGAGGGCTATGGACAACAACCCTGCTCTGACCACAACAGAACTGTCTGTAATAAAGGCAAAACTTGTCTGCAGGAGACAGAGTCTTCTCAGGGACCCATCCTACCTTAGGTACACCACACCATTACTGTAGCATCAAGAGCCTCACAATCTCTACCGTACTTCTCCTCACCACCCCCATCCCCCCGTGTGGCTGGCAGGGCTGTCATCCCCACTGTACAGATGGGACAGGGGCTCAGAGAGACTCAGGCCACACAGGGAGAAAGTGGTGGAGTAAGGAATTGAACCTGGATCATTGAGATGCCAGGCTAAGGCCCTAACCACTGGACCATGCATCCTGCCTGTGAAGTGTGTGGAACAAACTCTCACAGGAACTGAGGCCATCCCAACCCTCCTCACACGCCGCTCCCTGTGCCGACACACTTTTCCAACATAAACATGGAGCACCAGGGGCATTCCAAACCAAAGCACTCCACTGCACACACAGTTCTCCCCTGGGTGGGGACATGGATGAGAACAAACCATATGTGACAGACATTAGTCACATCCCTTGGGAATGAGAGACTGGAAGGGACCTCCTGGGTCACCAAGTTCAGACCTCTGAAATCACAGGCCACCCATCATTTAATCCTGTTCATAAATGTAGCAAACTCGATCTTAAACCCAGTGAGGGTGTTTGCCCTGCCCTGTGGGAGGAGGGTCCAGAATCTCCCTCCTCTGATGGCAAGAAAAAGTCTGCTCATTTTCAGCCTCAATTTATTAAGGGCCAGTTTATTTCCATTTGTTCTTGTGCCAATTTTGTCTTCAGCTCAAATAGCTCTTCACCCTCCTTGGTGTTTGCCACCGATGTGTTTCTACAGCAATCAGATCCCTCGAGCCAGAGTTTCGCTAGGCTAAACAAACCAAGCTGTTTTAGTCCTGCAACAGGGTGGCTTGTCCCTTAAGAGCTGAAGGGCCTATGGCCAGCCAATCTTGATTACTAAAAAGGTACACCTGGGCTGGATCTGGTAATGCCCTATAAAGGGCAGCAGGTGGGTGTAGTGAAGCTCAGGAAACACCCCCACTCCCCTCTCCTGTTGGGGTGGAGATTAGAACCCAGAACCTAGTCTCTAGCTAGGTAGGGCCTGGGAGTGGCCTGCCAAAGCAGGAAGGCCTGGGAGGAGGATGTGGCTGCGAGGAGAAGGAAGCCAGGGCCAGAGGGCTAAACTCCAGCAAGAAAGGGCTGGGACTGGCAGCTTCAGGTGAAGCAGATTGGGACCGAGGAAGAGCTCCAAGTACGGCAGAAGAACCAGGCCAAGTATGAACTTTTGGGTTATGGCTATGGACTTTATTCTGGGAACCCTGAGGGCTGTTTGAACCATTTCTGCTACTAAACTAGCCCCGGATGGGGGTGCTGTTAGCCACAAGACAGACAGCGGAGTTTTTAAAGGGCCCGCAGGATAGGGCTAACAAGGGGAAGGTGCCTGCAAAGCAACCCCTAGGCATGAAAAGGCACTTAATAAACAGCAACCCTGCTACAAGTCTTCTCTTGTAAGATCGGCTCTCCATTCCCTGCTCATCTTTGCAGCCCTTCTTTGCACCTGCTCCAGTTCAAATTAATCTTTCTTGAACATGGGTGACCAGAACTCTACAGTGTCCCAGATGAAACCAGGCCAGTGCCCTGTCCAATGGCATTAACACATCCCTGTCTCAACAGGAAATGCCTCACCTTACGTATCCTAGGATCGCCTTTGTCTTTTTCCACAGCCTCATCACACTGGTGGCTCACAGTCATCCTAAGACTGACTAATACACCCAGGTCTTTTCTTCTCCTCCTCCTCCTCTATGGTTTCCAGCTGATGAGCCCACAGTTTAGAGCAGAAATTCTGATTATGAGCTCCTAGGTGCATCGCTTTGTACTATTACATTTAAACCCATTTCTATTACTCCAGCCATCCAGTCCTTTCTCTATAATATTTAGGGCTGTCAAATGATTAAAAACAATCACAATTAATTAAGAGATTTAAAAAAAATATTGTGATTATTGTTTTTACAGTGCAAATATTTATAATAAAATCATATAAAGCGAGCACTGTACACTCTGTATTCTGTGTTGTAATTGAAATCAATATATTTGAAAATGTAGAAAAACAGCCAAAAATATTTATAATAAATTTAAATTGGTATTCTATCATTGTTTAACAGTACAATTAGAACTGCAATTAATTGTGACTTTTAAAAATCTAGTTAATTTGTTTTGTGCTAATCTCATGCTTTTCTGCGATTGACAGTCCTCATAATATTCTGATCCTCCTCTATACTGATGATGTCTCCCAATTTCATGTCATCAGCAAAGTTCATTAGCGCACTCCTGATTCTTGTTCCAGTCATGAATGAAAATGCTAAATGAGACTGGTCCCCAAACTGGTCCTTGAGGAGCTCCTTTTAGCACAGCCCCTTGTCATCTTCCTGTTAGCTAGTTCCTGACCCACCATAAAATACCTGTACTAATCCCCATATTCTCCAGTTTTACTAATAATTTCCCAAATGGCATTGTATCAGGTGCTTGACTGAAGCCCAGATACATTAAATCTACTCCATTCCCCTTGTTTAAGAAATCAATTATCTTATCTGGTAAATTTATGTTTTTATCCCATTTTCCTTTTACCTCCAAGTCTTTAATTATTTCTTCCTTCAGAATTTTTTCTAAAGTCTTGCATACTATTGAGGTCAGACTAATAGATCTGCAGTAGCCTGGTTCACTCTCTGCTTCCCTTTCTTATATATAGGGATATATGTTTGCCCTTTTCTAGTCATATGGGACCATCCCAATTATATTTGCTACTGGATTAGCAATCTCATATCCCAGCTCTTTCAGTATTCTGGGATGGAGATTATCAGATCCTCCTGATTTGGGCACATTAAGGTCTTTGAGTTTTGTTTTCATCTCAGATCTGGTAATTTCCATTTCTATAAACTCATTCTCATTAACCATCCTGCCCTTTCACCCACATTCTAATTGTCCTTATTGAAGACTGAGGCAAACGTTCATTTAGTTTTTGGGCCATACCTAGATTATCCATAATCTCTGCTAATGAAATTAATAGGCAGCAGGGTTAAGGAAACATAAGGAAGTAATTCTTCACACCACACACAGTCAACCTGTGGAACTCATTGCCAGCGTATATTGTAAAGGTTAAAAGTATAACTGGGTCCAAAAAAAGAAAAGGAGTACTTGTGGCACCTTAGAGACTAACAAATTTATTAGAGCATAAGCTTTCGTGAGCTACAGCTCACTTCATCGGATGCATGCATCGGGTCCAAAAAAGAATTAGATAAACTTCTGGAGGATAGGTCTATCAATGACTATTAGCTAAAATGGCCAGGGTTTCCATAGCCTCGGATTGCTGGAAGCTGGGACAGGACAACAGGAAATGGATCACTCAATAATTGCCCTGTTCTGTTCATTCCCTCTGAAGCACCCTGGCATTGGCCACTGTTGGAAGACATGATCCTGGGCTAGCTGAACCATTGGTCTGACCCAGTATAGCCGTTCTTATGTACCTCATCCTCACTGCATAGGGGCCCCACTTCTTTTTCTGATCTCTCTTTATTTATGTGGCTAAAGACCTTTTTACTCTGTTTTTTCTTTGCAAAGTCTAACTGAGCTTGACTTTTGGCAAATTTCATTTTATCCTTACACTTTTTGACCTCCAAGATGTAGCCTTCTTTGCTGATCAATCTCTTCTTCCATGCCTTGTAGGCA
Organism: Dermochelys coriacea; assembly: GCF_009764565.3. Taxonomy (NCBI): domain Eukaryota; kingdom Metazoa; phylum Chordata; order Testudines; family Dermochelyidae; genus Dermochelys; species Dermochelys coriacea. The sequence goes on along the minus strand of NC_050079.1, from coordinate 43,458,625 downwards.
CTCTGCATCCTCCTACTATCCTTTGGGAGGCGGTGATTCATTCAGTTAGGTCTGGACCCCTTTCCCACAAGCTTTTTCTCCTTGTTTGGAATGCAAATTCCAGATAGCTTTTGCACCTTTGACTTGAAGAAATTCAAAGCCTCTTACACATTTAAGTCCCTGAGCTCTTCAGTCCAGTTGTCTTTGCTAATTTGTTCCCTCAGTTTTCCAAAGTCTGTCCTTTTGAAATAAAAAACCTTAGTTACTGGTTTGATTATCCTTCTCTTTAATTTAAACTGAATCAACTTGTGATCACTTGATCCAACATTATTTGATACAGCCTATTCCCATTATTTCTATAATGTCCTCACTACTTACCAAAATTGAGTCTAAAATAGTATTGCCTCTTGCTGGTTCAGTGACTATTTGGTGAAAAAATATATTGTCTATCACATCTTGGAATAACTAGGCATGACCATTATTAGTAGCATTTGTTCTCCAATCTATACCTAAGAAGTTAGTCTCCCATAATGGCATAATTTCTGGTAGTATTTCTCTCTCTATTATTAAAAGGATCTCTATTCATATCTAAACTTGACCCCAATAGAACCTTTCTCACAATCCTTCCCCAAGGTGATTTAGAGTCAGACTGATTCTGTTTTATCCATACTATCACTTCTTATTTCTTTGCAGTCTACTGCACTATAGATATACAACTAGCCCACCACCTTTATCTTTATTTCTCTGTCCTGAACAGCGTATACCCATCAATACCTGAATACCAGCGTGGCTGCTAGTCCACCATCTTTCTGTTAGCTCTATTGTGTCCAGTTTCATGTCCTGCACCAGTAGTTCTTGTTCTTCCAGTTTGTTGCCCAGACTCTTCACACTAGTGTCCAAACATCTCAGTTGTTTCTCTCAGACCTCACCCAATCTCACTTCCTGCACTACAGGAGGGTGTTCAGATACTAGAGTGATGAAGGTGGTATAAGGACCTGTACAGAACAGAACAGAATCAGAGAGAGCTTTGGCAGACATCATGGGGTCTTGCACTCAACATCCCAGCAACAAGGATGAGAGCTGGGCTTCCTGCAAAGTCTGCTCCAAGGCCCTTGGAGTCCCTGCACTGCTTGTATTAACATGGTAACTCACAGAAGCAGCCTTGGAGTGGGGTTGGTGGCCACCGAACACTCCCTGCAAACCCCAAGCAGCGCTAACTAAAGCTACAAACTCAGCATCTCCTGCCTCCTTTTACACCCTGTGACGAGGCCTGAGGTGGAAGCTGACTTTCAGCTTCAGTACAAGCTGTTCTTGCTCCTGGGCTCTGTCGTTTAAGGGGAAAGGGAAGCATCACTTCTCTGCAATCCAAAGTCACCTCTCCCCTGGTCAGGTCCTGTTAGGGTCAGGCTGGACACCAGGAAAGGGAGAGATGCTACTTCTCTGACAGTCCTCACCAGTCTCTTTCCTTTGCAGTGACCTCCCTATTATTAGTGTTACTTCTTAGTGACAAAGAGCCTGTTTTAATAGCTAAACAGAGACCATCTGGAGTTGAGATCTAAGGATGAGCGCAACTGAGCTCAAGACACCCATTAGTAACCTTTAATAGGGGAGCGGAGTGGAAAAGCCCATATGTTTGATTTCAACTGCAAAGCGAAAGGTGCCACCCACTTCACCTTAGGTGAAGCTGGAACAGAGGGGAAGGAATGTGACTGCACTGGCTTCAGATCATGGTTGGACTGCCCAGCAGGGCTACAGTCTGATATTCAGGATCACTCCTCCACCACAACAGCTCACTTCTCCAGTACAGTGTGTGTGGACACATAGAGAAGGGAGAGAGAATGAGGGAGCTGTGGAGCATGGGCTGGACCAGCTTGTGCTATTAGCAGTGCTGTATGTACAGAACAGGGGAGCAGTGCAAGTCTCTCTCTTGCTAAAGAGGAAATGTCTGGTGAGAAATGAAAAGGTTTTGTATTAGAGATCAATAATCAGGCAGAAATTCTCACACTAGGAGCAGAGGGAACCATACGACATTGCTCCCTTCACAGCTTTGTCCTACACAGCACCTGGGAGGTGAACCTGAGGTTCCCACCATCACCTCCTCTTCTGGCATGTTAGTTTCCTTCCTTACCAGCTTAAACCCCAGCAGCACTCTGCTGAAGCAAAAAACACCTGTCCTGCTACTGCTGGTGAACTGGGGTGCAGAATTAAGTCTAACTACAAATATATGCTAGCAGTCGTTACCATGGTACCTTACCAAGGAGTTCTGAATAGTTTGTTGTTTTAAGTATCATGTTTAGAGCTCATTAGAAGGAGCCAGATGGAAGTTCTCTACCCACAGCAGATACAGGCCTGGCAGTTGCAGTGCCAGCTTTCTCCCACTGCCCAGCCATGTGTATCAACCTTGTGCTGGAGGCAATGTGTCTGTCTCCATGGCCAGTGTGCCTTTTGGCTCTGTGTCAGGATATCACCAGAGCCCCGATTTGTGCATGTTGTGACGGTCGCCTTGTGATATGGACACAGCTCAGCAGAAAGTGAATGAGGACACATGCTACCAAACAACCATTGGACAGGAACAACTAAGAACTTCTCTACGGGGGGAAATTTCCTGGCCTAGCTACACCAGAAGTTATTCTGCTATCGTTATTCCGGCGCCAGTCTCCATGTGGACACTGCTCGTGTAGACAAGCCCTAGGCTAGGGCAGATTCAGATCAGTGAGCTGGAGGTTACAGTTCTGTATCTCCAGCCCAGTCTCATGACCAGTGCAGCCACACCTGCTCACACATCATACGTGTTCCGAGACATACAATCACACGCACCCAGCTTTCCATACCTACCCTACCTTGCAGCTCTGCCAGCCAGAACTGTCCTCACCATTTCAGAGCTGGTATTTGCCTGTGATACAGCAACATTTGCCATTTGCATTGGTGCAAAGTGGTAAAACAATAAAAACAAAGGTTTGCAGGGAATTTTAGGTGTCTGACAAGCTACAAAGTCTGCTGGTTGGAGCAAGTAACTGTTCATGCCACGCTGCCTGTTTCCAGATATGCCCTTTGTTCTCTCATAGCGGGGCTGTGTCCTGACTCTCCTGTTGATGCCCTGGGTCAACTGATTATACCTCATTTTGTTTTTCATACTTTGAGGTTCATTGCTTTTTCTCTCCACAATCTGGTGAAGCAATGAGCTATGCATGAGGAAAAGAGGCAAAACGATGAACATGTGTACCTGAACTCAGCACTCAGATGCAATCCACAAGTCCAACGCATCATGGGTCTGCTATTAAAATAGGTCTTTAGGTAACCATCCCAGTCATCCATCAGGCAGCATTTGTGTATATTAACTATCCTGTGCTTCTCTTTGGAGCACGGATTTGCCATATATAACGCATAAGCTATTTCAACCTTGATCAAGTTTGTCAAACCCAGCAAAGGCACTAGTGCTCCACAAGGACCAGACTCAGACCAGATTTCAATTTCCAAACACTTTTGCTCTAATGCAGCCTAAAAAATGTGGTTAGAATACCTTTAGAACCAGAAAAAGTGTATTTGCTTTCCAAACTCCATCATTACTGATGAGGCTCATAAATCTTGGACAGAGCATCACTCTGGAAAATGCCAGCTCAAAAGAGGCATGTAAAAATGGGAGCTTCGAAGGGAGAATGGTTTGCAACTTCTCTCTCTCTCATCACTGTGGTACCTGTCAGACCATCCTGTAACTGTACCAAATGTGAGCACCTATTATAATACACAGCACTTACAAGGGGGGGGCGGGGAAATATAGATATAAGGCAAAGAAATTAAATGCAAAAACTTATGCTAATGAAGCATCAAGCTTACAAAGTTAAACACTTAGAAGTCAGGAACTGCAAAAGTAGTTTTTGAGAGCACAGCCTCACTCATGTCCCTGATACTCCTGCATAAATAATTAAGAGACAACTTATGCTAAACAATCTGTTGGACCTTGTATTTAGCTGTGACACTCTGAGTACCTTTCCCAGACATGAGGAAGAGCTCTGTGTGGCTTCAAAGCTTGTCTCTCCCACCAACAGAAGTTGGTCCAATAAAAGATATTACCTCCCCGACCTTGTCTCTCTAATACCCTAAGGAAAAGCATTTCTGTCCTGATGGCTTCCTACCCAAAGCATCAGCCTTTGCATCAACAGCACATTTCCAGTCTGCACACCCAAGCAGTTCACTGTAGATGTGAGAATGCCACAAACGAGCTGTTAAAATCCTACCTATTCCTTATCTGCTTACAAGACTTGCTCCCCAAGCAGGAAGATGACAAATGGCTTGGAGTGCTAATAACTGCGTAATCCACACTAAAAGTTCAACTGTACTTTTGTAACCAGTCATGACACTCATCTGATTCAGCTACACATTGTGTTCACACTGCTATTTTTTCCAAAACACAGCCAAGTGTTAGCCAAGTTTGCTCACCCCACCTGTCATGCTGCCCTGCTGTCTGCATCTGGAATTCTGGGAAGTTCGGGGCAGTTTTCTACAGAAGATGTGCACACCCCACAGCATGTAGCGCAAGGCACATTGCACAGAGCAGAAAGGTGGGCCTGCCCACCCAGTTCAATAGAAGGTCTGTGTGCACAGCATGCCAGACATTACAGCCTGGTTACAGGAAGACAGATGTGCTGGTCTTGGCCTCTCCAAGGGGTGAAAACACTTTTAGCTGCCTCGGTTACTAAGCATTGACCATGTTGTAAATGGACATCATCTTTAGAACCAGCCATGTCAGTAGCCAGCTACAAATGTGGTTAGAAGCAGTAGTGTAGAGTAGCCTTAGAATGTATCCGATTCCCTCCAAATGGAGTATGCGAAGGGCCAGGTGCTTTTTGAGAAGGGAGAGGGAGCGAATCAGGAAGCTTGTCCAGAGGGAAGCTATGATCGTTTGATAGCTGGGGTGGGAAATCAGAATGCTTCTCAGTGGGAAGAGGGCTGAAAAATCAGCACCATGGGAGAGTGAAGGGCGGTTGGAGCCAAGGAAAGGAAGTGGGGTGGTTAGACTCATCGTGGGGAACAGGTTTGGTATGAGGGGATCAGTCCAGAGTGTCTGGGGGATGAAGTGGCATTCTGGCTAGCTCAGCAGCTTGGAGTGGACACTACACAAAGCAGTAAGTCTAGTAAAACCTGCACCCCTTTAGCCCTGGGCTGCCATTCATGTGACAGGAAGAACAAAGCCCAAAGCAGCAGAATTTCCCCAAACCCAACTCAACCTCCTTTGCTATGACTCAGCTCCGCACATTCAGGCAAGCGCTGGAGGTGAGAGAGAAGCCATGTCTCCCTTTAATTACTGCCTTAATGGTATTCTTTTCAATGCCAAGTTAATTGAAATTAAACAGCTGCCACGTTCTGGCGGGGACAAAAGCAAATCCTCTCTGATTTAATGAAGACTGACATGCTGTGTGAAAACAAAAAGGCAATACAGCTGCCATATTTCACTGAGACACACACACAATCACCAATTAAAGACAAAAGGAACTGTAAACCAGAGGAAGGAACAAGCTAAAAAGGACAGACTGAGAAGCAAAATCCACAGTACCTGACTTAAAGAGACCAGCAGACACTGTTCAGGTCAGGCCCGGGAACTGTCACTGAACTCGAAAATGCCAGCTTGGCCCAAGGATTCCAGCCTCTCTCTGTCTTCCTACTTTGATCACTGAGTCCCCAGCAGGTCCGAGGAGAACAAAAAACAGAGCTCGACATGTAGCTGCCTCATCTCCCCCCACAGCCTCAGCATGAGATGCAGGGAAGCCGAGGGCAGAAACCTCATCTACAAGTGAGATAATCAGGAGCAGGAGGGGATGGCGAAGATGATGTGGGGAGAAAGTGGGGCATGGCTGCTGCCTATGTAAGTACCAGGAATATAAACAAACAGCACAAGTCTATAGGGACAAAATTGGAAAGGCCAAGGCACAAAATGAGATTAAACTAGCTAGAGACATAAAGGCTAAAAAGAAAACATTCTACAAATACATTAGAAGCAAAGGGAAGACAAGGACAGGGTAAGACCGTTACTCAGCTTGTGGGTGGGGGTGAGAACAACAACAGAAAATGTGGATATGGCAGACATGCTAAATGACTTTTTTGTTTCAGTTTTCACCAAAAAGGTTAATAGTGATTGGACGTCTAACATAGTGAATGCCAGTGAAAATGAGGTAGGATCAGATACTAAAACAGGGAAAGTACAAGTTAAAAATTACTTAGACAACATAGATGTCTTCAAGTCACCAGGGCCTGATGAAATGCAACCTAGAATACTCAAGGAGCTGACTGAGGAGATATCTGAGCCCTTAGCGATTATCTTTGAAAAGTCATGGAAGGTGGGAGAGATTCCAGAGCACTGGAAAAGGGCAAATATAGTGCCCATCTATAAAAAGGGGGGAAAAGACAACCCGGGGACTTACTGACCAGTCAGCTTAACTTCTGTACCTGGAAAGATAATGGAGCAAATAATAAAGCAATCAATTTACAGACATCTAGAAGACAGCATGGATTTGTCAAAAACAAATTATGTCAGACCAACAACTTTGACAGGGTAACAATCCTTGTGGATGGGGGAAAGCAGTAGATGTGGTATATCTTGACTTTAGTAAAGCTTTTGATACTGTCTCACACGACCTTCTCATAAACAAACTAGCGAAATGCAACCTAGATGGAGCTACTATAAGGTGGGTGCAAAAATGCTTGGAAAACTGTTCCCAGAGAGTAGTTATCAGTGGTTCACAGTCAAACTGCAAGGGCATATTGAGTGAGGTCCCTCGGATTGGTCCTGGGTCTGGTTTTGTTCAATATCTTCATCAATGATTTAGATAATGGCATAGAGAGTACACTTATAAAGTTTTCGGACGATACCAAGCTGGGAGGGGTTGCAAGTGCTTTGGAGGATAGGATTAAAATCCAAAAACTATCTGGAAAAACTGGAGAAATAGTCTGAAGTAAATAGAATGAAATTCAGTAAGGACAAATGCAAAATAGGAAGGAACTATCAGTTGCACACATACAAAATGGGAAATGACTGCCTAGGAAGGAGTACTGTGGAAAGGGATCTGGGGGGTCATAGTGGATCACAAGCTAAATCTGAGTCAATAGTGTAACACTGTTGCAAAAAAAACCCCAAACATCATTCTGGGATGTATTAGCAGGAGTGTTGTAAGCAAGACACGAGAAGTAATTTTTCCGCTCTACTCTATGCTGATTAGGCTTCAACTGGAGTATTGTGTCCTGTTCTGGGAGCCACATTTAAGGAAAGATGGGGACAAACTGGAGAAAGTCAAGAGGAGAGCAACAAAAAAGATGAAAGGTCTAGAAAACATGACCTCTGAGGGAAGATTGAAAAAACTGGGTTTGTTTAGTCTGGAGAAGAGAAGACTGAGGGGGAACATGAGAACAGCTTTCAAGTACATAAAGGGTTGTTACAAGGAGGAGGGAGAAAAATTGTTCTTGTTAACATCTGAGGATAGGACAAGAAGCAATGGGCGTAAATTGCAGCAAGGGCGGTTTAGATTGGACATTAGGAAAAACTTTCTGTCAGGGTGGTTAAGCACTGCAATAAATTGCCTAGGGAAGTTGTGGAATCTCCGTCATTGGAGATTTTTAAGAGCTGGTTAGATAAACACCTGTCAGGGATGATCTAGATAATAGTTAATCCTGCCATGAGTGCAGGGGACTGGACTAGATAACCTCTTGAGGTCCCTTCCAGTCCTATGATTCTATGAGCAGTGAAGAAAAAGAGTACTTGTGGCACCTTAGAGACTAACAAATTTATTGAGCATAAGCTTTCGTGAGCTACAGCTCACCTTGGATGCATTTTTTTTTCCCACCAAATGCATCCAATGAAGTGAGCTGTAGCTCATGAAAGCTTATGCTCTAATAAATTTGTTAGTCTCTAAGGTGCCACAAGTACTCCTTTTCTTTTTGCGAATACAGACTAACACGGCTGCTACTCTGAAACCTATGAGCAGTGAGTGAACCCAGAGTTAGTTCTCAGCAGAGAGTGCCTATGGAGTCTGGGATCTCTAAGTCACTGTGTGCTTATTAGCTACGTGGCCTGAGAACAGCAAAAAGTTGGTACTCTCCTATCGACTGCAGAAGGGCTCAGGTCAGATGGTGTCTGTTCAGGTTTCTGGAAACACCAAGCTCATACTGGGCATACTCAGACATTAGCACAGTTACTCCCATGCCACATTACATCATCTCACTTACCCAGTCACTCGCATCCTAGTCATTTGATACCTATTCTTACTCACAGCTGCAACTGATGTTCTCTTCTGCATCAGTGTTTATTATTTTTGATTTCAAAATGGCTAACTTAAAAAAATTAAGGAAATTAGTTAGGGAAGTGGATTGGACTGAAGAACTTGTGGATCTAAAGGCAGAGGAGGCCTGGGATTACTTTATATCACAGCTGCAGAAGCTGTCAGAAGCCTGCATCCCAAGAAAGGGAAAAAAATTCATAGGCAGGAGTTGTAGACCAAGCTGGATGAGCAAGCATCTCAGAGAGGTGATTAAGAAAAAGCAGAAAGCCTACGAGTAGTGGAAGATGGGAGGGATCAGCAAGGAAAGCTACCTTATTGAGGTCAGAACATGTAGGGATAAAGTGAGAAAGGCTAAAAGTCGAGTAGAGTTGGACCTTGCAAAGGGAATTAAAACCAATAGTAAAAGGTTTGATAGCTACATAAATAAGAAAAAAACAAAGAAAGAAGAAGTGGGACCGCTAAACACTGAGGATGGAGTGGAGGTTAAAGATAATCTAGGCATGGCCCAATACCTAAACAAATACTTTGCCTCAGTCTTTAATGAGGCTAATGAGAAACTTAGGGATAATGGTAGGACGACAAATGGGAATGAGGATATGGAGGTAGATATTACCACATCCAAGGTAGAAGCCAAACTTGAATAGCTTAATGGGATTAAATCGGGGGGCCCAGATAATTTTCATCCAAGAATATTAAAGGAACTGGCACATGAAATTGCAAGCTCATTAGCAAAAATTTTTAATGAATTTGTAAACTCTGGGGTTGTACTGAATGACTGGAGAATTGCTAACATAGTTCCTATTTTTAAGAAAGGGAAAAAAAGTGATTCGGGTAACTACAGGTCTGTTAGTTTGCCATCTGTAGTATGCAAGGTCTTGGAAAAAATTTTGAAGGAGAAAGTAGTTAAGGACATTGAGGTCAATGGTAATTGGGACAAAATACAACATAGTTTTACAAAAGGTAGATTGTGTCAAACCAACCTGATCTACTTCTTTGAGAAGGTAACAGATTTTTTAGACAAAGGAAATACAGTGGATCTAATTTACCTCGATTTCAGTAAGGCATTTGATACGGTTCCACATGGGGAATTATTAGCTAAATTGGAACAGATGGGGATCAATATGAAAATTGAAAGGTGGATAAGGATCTGGTTAAAGGGGAGACTACAACGGGTCACACTAAAAGGTGAACTGTCAGGCTGGAAGGAGGTTACTAGTGGAGGTCCTCAGGGATCGGTTTTGGGACTAATCTTATTTCATCTTTTTATTACTGACCTTGGCACAAAAAGCGGGAATGTGCTAATAAAGTTTGCAGATGACACAAAGCTGGGAGGTATTGCCAATACAGAGAAGGACCGGGATATCATACAGGAAGATCTGGATGACCTTGTAAACTGGAGTAATAGTAATAGGATGAAATTTAATAATGAAAAGTGCAAGGTCATCCATTTAGGGATTAATAACAAGAATTTTTGTTATAAACTGGGGACGCATCACTTGGAAGTAACAGAGGAGGAGAAGGACCTCAGAGTATTGGTTGATCACAGGATGATTATGATCTGCCAATGTGATATGGCTGTGAAAAAAGCTAATGCATCTTGGGATGCATCAGGCGAGGTATTTCCAGTAGAGATAAGGAGGTGTTAGTATTGTTATACAAGGCACTGGTGAGACCTCATTTGGAATACTGTGTGCAGTTCTGGTCTCCCATGTTTAAGAAAGATGAATTCAAACTGGAACAGGTACAGAGAAGGGCTACTAGGATGATCTGAGGAATGGAAAACCTGTCTTATGAAAGGAGACTCAAAGAGCTTGGCTTGTTTAGCCTAACCAAAAGAAGGCTGAGAGGAGATAAGATTGCTCTCTATAAATATATCAGAGGGATAAATACCACGGAGGGAGAAGAATTATTTAAGCTCAGTACCAATGTGGACACAAGAACAAATGGATATAAACTGGCCATCAGGAAGTTTAGACTTGAAATTAGACGAAGGTTTCTAACCATCAGAGGAATGAAGTTCTGGAACAGCCTTCCAAGGGAAGCAGAGGGGCAAAAGACTAAGCTTGATAAGTTTATGGAAGGGATGATATGATGGGACAGCCTAATTTTGGAAATTAATTTATCTTCAACTATTAGCGGTAGATATGTCCAATGGCCTGTGATGGGATGTTAGATGGGGAGGGATCTGAGTTACTACAGAGAATTCTTTCCTGGGTGTCTGGGTGGTGAGTCTTGCCCACATGTTCAGGGTTTAGCTGAGTGACATACTTGGGGTCGGGAAGGAATTTTCCTCCAGGGCAGATTGGCAGAGGCCCTGGGGGTTTTTCGCCTTCCTCTGCAGCATGGGACACAGGTCACTTGCTGGAGGATTCTCTGCACCTTGAAGTCTTTAAACCATGTTTTGAGGACTTCAATAGCTCAGTCATAGGTTAGGGGTTTGTTACAGGAGTGGGTGGGTGAGATTCTGTAGCCTGCATTGTGCAGGAGATCAGACTAGATGATCATAATGGTCCCTTCTGACCTTAAAGTCTATGATTCTAATTACTCTGGAGACATCTATGCTGAAGAGTCACTAGGCCAGAGTGAAATGTACTAGCCTCTGAGCTGGCTGCTTAGGGATCTAGCTCTGTGGAACATTCTTTCTCAGTTTCATACAGGTGTGCCCGACTTTCCGAAGGAACCTGTCTACATGCAGACTTAGTTTGTAGCAAGCAAAGTGTAAACCTACAGTGCACTAGTGTGCCACACACTAACTGGCTGCGTGCACCCCTCTACCACACACTAGAATTTCTGTCTTGTGTTTTGACATACTGCTGTTTCAAACAGTAGTAGGTTAAAGCACACTATAGAACTTTTAGCGGGTGTTTGCAGGGTCCACATGGCAAGAAGAGATTACTCACCTTGTGCAGTAATGATGGTTCTTCGAGAAACATGTCCTTATGGGTGCTCCACTGCAGGTGTGTTTGCATCTCTGCACTGCTGATTGGAGAACTTGGGTAGCAGTGTCCGTTGGGCCTGCCCATGAACTGTCTCTCCTCATGCTGTGCCACAAGGCTAGTCAGCGAGTGCGGGCTAATGCCCCCCGGTTCCTTCTCTACCACAGAGTGATTGACAAGAACTTGGAAGTAGAGGGGAGGAGGGCGGGTTGTGGAGTACCCATAGGGACACACATCTTGAAGAACCAAAGAACCATCCTTACTGCACCAGGTGAGTAACTTCTTCTACTTCGAGTAGTGTCCCTATAGTATTCCACTGTAGGGGACTCCCGAGTAGTCCCTCTTCTGGAGGGCTGGGGCTTTGGAGTCAGCTCAGTCACAGATGACAGCACTATGGAGCTGAAGATGGCATCGGAGGCGACAGGGCCATCCCTAGGGAGGTGCGGGGCCCAGGGCAAATCAGCCTGTATGGGGCCCCCCTTAACATTTTTATACACATGAAATCTGATTACAGTGAACTTCAAGGGCAGCTGCTGGCTGCAGGTAGAATATCGATAGCGCCCAGCTGTATAATTATAATATATTATATTGTAGTTCATTTTTTACAATTATAATGAAGTTCATATAATTAAAAAAAACCTCACCGATAGTGATCAGTGTCGCGCCACTTACATTCTGAAATCCACCTTCCTGGACTTCCTTGCAGCAAACTTACTTCCCAGGTGCATATGGTCTTGATACCATCAGTGGATTTTTAAAAAAATTTAATTACACATTTGCAACACTGAGAGCCCATGTCTCAGGAACTGGGTGGCTCTTGGAGGGCCTGGTGCTGGGGGACCCCAGTACCCTCCAGCATGGAGGAGGGGCTCTAAGATCAGTGTTCTCTGGGGGCTGGGAGAGGGATGGGAGATGGAAAAGCAGATGGATGGAAGACCCCAGTATTGGTGGGTGGTAGAGAGAGCCGAGTTGTGGGACCCCAGGTCCTGGTACTGCAGGGAGGGGGACCCCAAGGCTGGAGAGCTGAAAGGCAAGGAGGACCCTGAGGCAGAGGGGTAATAAGGGCTGGGCCTGGCCTGGAGGTAGCATTGGAGAACCCCACCCAGTGCTGGGAGAGGGGAGAAAGGGCAGTGGAAGTAGGAGGTGTGGGGCCCTGGGGGGACACCAGTGCTGGGCAACGGACAATGGAGACTACTGGCTGGCACTCACCTGTGCTAGGGCTGATGCACTGGAGAGGTTTTAGTTGGGGACTGAAGGTGACGGCTAGTGGCGTTCTGTTACTTTCTTTGTTGGGCCTGTCCTGTAGTAGGACTTCAGGGTACCCTTCTGGCTCTGTCAATCTGTTTCTTCACTTCACCAGGTGGGTTTTGTAGTTTTAAGAATGCTTCATAGAGATCCTGTAGGTGTTTGACTCTGTCTGAGGGATTGGAGCAAATGCGATTGTATCTTAGAGCTTGGCTGTAGACAATGAATCATGTGATGTGGTCTGGATGAAAGCTGGAGGTGTGCAGGTAAGTATAGCGGTCAGTAGGTTTCTGGTATAGGGCGGTTTTTATATGACCATCGCTTATTTGCACTGTGGTGTCCAAGAAGTGCATCTCTTGTGGTCCAGGCTGAGGTTGATGGTGGGGTGGAAATTGTTGAAATCCTGGTGGAATTCCTCAAGGGTCTCTTTCCCATGGGTCCAGATGATGAAGATGTCATCAATGTAGGGCAAGTAGAGTAGGGGCGTTAGGGGATGAGAGCTGAGGAAGTGTTGTTCTAAGTCAGATTGACAGAGCCAGAAGAGTATCCAGAAGTCACCTACTACAGGACAGGCCCAACAAAGAAAGTAACAGAACACCACTAGCCATCACCTTCAGCCCCAACTAAAACCTCTCCTGCGCATCATCAAGGATCTACAACCTATCCTGAAGGACGATCCCTCACTCTCACAGACCTTGGGAGACAGGCCAGTCCTCGCTTACAGACAGCCCTCCAACCTCACCAGCAACTAACTACACAACAAAAACACTAATCCAGGAACCTATCCCTGCAACAAACCTTATTGCCAACTCTGCCCACATATCTATTCAAGGGACATCGTAGGACCTAATCACATCAGCCACATCATCAGGGGCTTGTTCACCTGCACATCTACCAACGTGATATCATGAGCCAGCAACGCCCTTTGCCATGTACATTGACCAAACCGGACAGTCTCTATGCAAAAGAATAAATGGACACAAATCAGATGTCAAGAATTATAACATTCAAAAACCAGTCGGAGAATACTTCCATCTCCCTGGACACTCAATAATAGACTTAAAAGTGACAGGTTTCAGAGTAGCAGCCGTGTTAGTCTGTATTCGCAAAAAGAAAAGGAGTACTTGTGGCACCTTAGAGAATAACAAATTTATTAGAGCATAAGCTTTCGTGAGCTGTAGCTCACGAAAGCTTATGCTCTAATAAATTTGTTATTCTCTAAGGTGCCACAAGTACTCCTTTTCTTTAGACTTAAAAGTGGCAATTCTTTAACAAAAAAAACTTCAAAACCAGACTAGAACAAGAAAATGCAGAACTGGAATTAATTTGCAAACTGGACACCATCAAATTAGGCCTGAATAAAGACTAGGGTGGGTTGGGTAGGATGGGTTACTACAAAAACTAAATTCCCTGTACTAATTTCCCCCTACTGTTACTCACACCTTCTTGTCAGTTGTTTGAAATGGGCCATCCTGTTTACATTGGCCTCATTACCACTACAAAAGTGATTTTTCCTCCCTTGGTATTCTACTGTTGAGAATAGCCCATTTCCACTTTAATTGAACTATCTCGTTAGCACTGACCCCCCCCCCCCACTTGGTAAGGTAACTCCCATCTTTTCATGTACTGTGTATATATATCTGCCTACTGTTTTTTTCCACTCCATGAATCTGATGAAGTGGGTTTTAGCCCATGAAAGCTTATGCCCAAATAAATTTGTTAGTCTCTAAGGTGCCACAAATACTCCTCGTAGTTTTTGCTGATACAGACTAACACGGCTACCACACCGAAACCTGTCTTTATTGCAGTACACTCTTGTGAGAAAGGCTCCTGAAGAGCGATGAGAAGGGTGTTGCAGAGGGAACAGGGAGATAAAATGGATGGAATATCTGGCTTGAACGATCTCTAGGACCCATTGGTCTGACGTTATGCATTCCCAGGCACTGCAGTACACTGCCAATTGGTGGCCAAATGGGTGTGAAACTTTGGTTGGCTGTGTCAATTGGCAGGAGTGGTCTAATAGCGCCCCAACCCTCACGTTAAAATTGGCACTTGGAAGTAGAAGTCTGGGACAAAGAAGATTGTGGGCCAGGTGGTATGTGCTTAGGGAATTTCTCTTTCTTTCATTCCTCTTGGAATGGCATTTAGGCTGATACTGAGATGTAGATTCATAGATTCATAGATACTAAGGTCAGAAGGGACCATTCTGATCATCTAGTCCGACCTCCTGCACAACGCAGGCCACAGAATCTCACCCACCCACTCCTATGAAAAACCTCACCCATGTCTGAGCTATTGAAGTCCTTAAATCATGGTTTAAAGACTTCAAGGAGCAGAGAAGCTCCCTCAAGTCAACCATGCCCCATGCTACAGAGGAAGGTGAAAAACCTCCAGGGCCTCTCCAATCTGCCCTGGAGGAAAATTCCTTCCCGACCCCAAATATGGCGATCAGCTAAACCCTGAGCATATGGGCAAGATTCACCAGCCAGATACCCAGGAAAGAATTTTCTATAGTAACTCAGATCCCATCCATCTAATATCCCATCTCAGGGGATTTGGCCTATTTACCCTGAATATTTAAAGATCAATTACTTACCAAAATCCCATTATCCCATCATACCATCTCCTCCATAAACTTATCAAGTAGAAGCTTAAAACCAGATAGATCTTTTGCCCCCACTGCTTCCCTTGGAAGGCTATTCCAAAACTTCACTCCTCTGATGGTTAAAAACCTTCATCTGATTTCAAGTCTAAACTTCCTGGTGGCCAGTTTATACCCATTTGTTCTTGTGTCCACATTGGTGCTGAGCTGAAATAATTCCTCTCCCTCTCCTGTATTTATCCCTCTGATATATTTATAGAGAGCAATCATATCTCCCCTCAACCTTCTTTTAGTTAGGCTAAACAAGCCCAGCTCCTTAAGTCTCCTTTCATAAGACAAGTTTTCCATTCCTCGGATCATCCTAGTAGCCCTTCTCTGTACCTGCTCCAGCTTGAATTCATCCTTTTTAAACATGGGAGACCAGAACTGCACACAGTATTCTAGGTGAGGTCTCACCAGTGCCTTGTATAATGGTAATAAAACCTCCTTATCCCTTCTGGAAATGTCTCTCCTGATGCATCCCAAAACCGCATTAGCTTTTTTCACAGCCATATCACATTGACAGCTCATAGTCATCCTATGATCAACCAATACTCCAAGGTCCTTCTCCTCTTCCGTTACTTCTAATTGATGCGTCCCCAACTTATAACTAAAATTCTTGTTATTAATCCCTAAATGCATAACCTTACACTTCTCACTATTAAATTTCATCCTATTACTATTACTCCAGTTTACAAGGTCATCCAGATCCTCCTGTATAATATCCCGATCCTTCTCCAAATTGGCAATACTTCCCAGCTTTGTATCATCTGCAAACTTTATTAGCACACTCCCACTTTTTGTGCCAAGGTCAGTAATAAAAAGATTAAATAAGATTGGTTCCAAAACCGATCCCTGAGGAACTCCACTGGTAACCTCCCTCCAACCTGACAGTTCGCCTTTCAGTAGGACCCGTTGCAGTCTCCCCTTTAACCAATTCCTTATCCACCTTTTGATGTTCATATTGATCCCCATCTTCTCCAATTTAACTAATAATTCCCCATGTGGCACAGTATCAAATGCCTTACTGAAATCTAGGTAAATTAGATCCACTGCATTTCCTTTATCTAAAAAATCTGTTACCTTTTCAAAAAAGGAGATTAGGTTGGTTTGGCACGATCTATCTTTTGTAAAACCATGTTGTATTTTGTCCCATTTACCATTGACTTCAATGTCCTTAACTAATTTCTCCTTCAAAATTTTTTCCAGGACCTTGCATACTACAGATGTCAAACTAACTGGCCTGTAGTTACCCGGATCACTTTTTTTTCCTTTCTTAAAAATAGGAACTATATTAGCAATTCTCCAATCATTCGGTACTATTCCTGAGTTTACAGATTCATTAAAAATTCTTGCTAATGGGCTTGCAATTTCAGGTGCCAATTCCTTTAATATTCTTGGATGAAGATTATCTGGGCCTCCCGGTTTAGTCCCATTAAGCTGTTTCAGTTTCGCTTCTACCTCAGATATGGTAATATCTACCTCCATATCCTCATTCCCATTTGTCATGCTACCATTATCCCTAAGATCCTCTTTAGCCTTATTAAAGACTGAGGCAAAGTATTTGTTTAGATATTGGGTCATGCCTAGATTATCTTTAACCTCCACTCCATCCTCAGTGTTAAGCGGCCCCACTTCTTCCTTCTTAGTTTTCTTCTTATTTATATGGCTATAGAACCTTTTACTATTGGTTTTAATTCCCTTTGCAAGGTCCAACTCTACTCGACTTTTAGCCCGTCTCACTTTATCCCTACATGTTCTGACCTCAATAAGGTAGCTTTCCTTGCTGATCCCTCCCATCTTCCACTCCCTGTATGCTTTCTGCTTCTTCTTAATCACCTCTCTAAGATGCTTGCTCATCCAGCTTGGTCTACAACTCCTGCCTATGAATTTTTTCCCCTTTCTTGGGATACAGGCTTCCAATAGCTTCTGCAGCTTTGATTTAAAGTAATCCCAGGCCTCCTCTACCTTTAGATCAATAAATTCTTCAGTCCAATCCACTTCCCTAACTAATTTCCTTAATTTTTGAAAGTCAGCCCTTTTGAAATCAAAAACTCTAGTTGCAGATTATTTATTTTTGTTAATCCTTCCATTTAGTTTGAACTGAATTAGCTCATGATCACTTGAGCCAAGATTGTCCCCTACAACCATTTCTTCTATGAGGTCCTTGCTACTTACCAAAATTAAATCTAAAATGGCATCCCCTCTAGTCGGTTCAGCAACTACTTGATGAAGGAATCCATCAGCTATCGCATCTAGGAAAATCTGATCCCTATTATTATTACTAGCACTGGTCCTCCAGTCTATATCTGGGAAGTTAAAGTCTCCCATGATCACACAGTTTCCATTAGTATTTACTTTATTAAAGACATTAAAAAGGGCTCTATCCATATCCAAATTAGATCCCGGAGGTCTATAGCACACCCTAAGCACTCTCGTAGGAGAGGCTTTACTAGTTTTCTTCCCCAATGTAATTTTTGCCCAGACGGACTCTGTCTTATCCATTGCATCGCTTCTTATTTCTTTACATTCTACCTCATCATTGATATACAATGCTACTCCACCACCTTTACCTTTATTTCTGTCTTTCCTAAACAGCACATACCCTTCAATACCTGTAGTCCAGTCATGACTACTATTCCACCATGTTTCTGTTATCCCTATAATATCTGGTTTCACTTCCTGCACCAGTAGCTCTAGTTCCTCCATTTTGTTACCTAGGCTCCTCGCATTGGTGTATAAACATCTTAATTTTTGCTGTTTGGCCTCGCTCACATTTTGTACCCTATTAGGCACAGTCATTCTACAGCCAGTATAACCTATTAGACTAGTATCCACACTGCCCTCGCTCCTTATATACATTCTCCTACCCACGGCTGTATCCATTCTTACTTCATCTTCTTCCCTCTCAATGCTAAAATCTGGCGTGGAGATTTCCTGGACATCTCCCATCCATCTCCCCCCAATTCCTAGTTTAAAGCTCTCTTTATCAGTTGTGCCAGCCTTGATCCTAGAAGTCTATTTCCTTCCCTACTCAGATGAAGTCCATCCCGAGAGAACTGTCCTCTGTCCGTGAATGCCTCCCAGTGGCCATACATCCCAAAGCCCTCCTTATAGCACCACTGCCTAAGCCATCTGTTAACAGTCATAATCTTGTCACACCTCTGTTGCCCTTCTCTAGGAACAGGAAGGATCCCGCTAAAGATCACCTGAGCCTCAATTTCCTTAAGCGTCTTCCCCAGCCTAGCATAGTCTCCCTTAATACTTTTCAGCGAGAATCTAGCCGTATCATTTGTTCCCACATGAAGGATAATTAGGGGATTCTTTCCCGCTCCCTTTAGGATCCTTTTCAACCTCAGGTCTACATCCCGTATCTTAGCACCCGGAAGACAGCACACCCTTCTATTCTCTGGATCAGCTCTAGTTACAGGCCTGTCTATTCTTCTCAATAAAGAGTCCCCGATCACATAGACCTGCCTTTTCCTGGTGACTGTGCTATTCTCGAGTCTCTCCCGTGTTCCCTCTGGCTGCAAGTTCTTTCCATTCCTATTTTCCCTTATAATCTTCTTCAACCCATCCTGTATCCTCCTGGGGCTCATATTTGGTCTAGTATCCCTTGACTCTTCCGCTTTTCCTATAGGACTAGCCTCTCTTCTCTTCTTCCTTACCCTTCCACCTTCAACAAGTACCTGCTGAGCCCCTTCTTCATTTTCCAACTCTGCAAACCTGTTCCTAAGCTCTATTTCTCCTTCACTAGCCCGTCTTTTCCTCTGCCTGGTTCTTTGAGTCACGTTTCCACTGACCACTTTCCTCACCCAGTCTCCCCTCAAAATTCCCCAGCCCTGCTTCCATCCGTGAGTCTGAGCTTTTCCCTTCAGATACCTCATATCTTTGCTCCATCATCTGCTCAAACCCCTTCCTAAACTCAAACTCCCAAACTCAGACTTTCCACCTGCATCTCCAAACTTCGGATCTTTTCCTCCATCAGCTCTATCAGACGACATTTCATGCAGAAAAAACTCTTACCGGTTCCCCCCTCCAGGATCATGTACATACCACAGCTTCCACATCCAGTCACCCTCAATGTGTCTTCCACTAAAGGAGTCACTCCCACAGCTGCCTCCGTATCTGTCATCGCCTTCCCACCTAAATCCTGTTAATCTGGGAAACACAAGCCACACCAAAAAAACCACCCCCCCAGCAAAAGCAAACCCCAAACAAGCACCACAATACAAACTCCCCTTGCAAACTCCCACTCAAACTCCCCTGTTTAGAGCTCTGTTTGCTAGCTCCTGTGCCGCTGCAGCTGTCTGTGCTGCTGCCTGACTGGCTGGCTACCTTTATAGGACCCCTAGTCAGAAGCCCCACCCCCTAAGCAGGGCTCAGCTGCTCTCCCAGCACAAAACCCCTACACACACACACACAAATACTAAAAATACAAAACCAAGTACAACTACCTTCTCCACCAACAGAACTCCCACTCAAACTCCCCTGTTTAGAGCTCTGTTTGCTAGCTCCTGTGCCGCCGCAGCTGTCTGTGATGTGTGTGGTCTATGTTGGGACTGGGGACTAAATCGTCTCTTTTGTCCCAGTGTATCGATATCCAGTGACCGGAAAGTAGCCCCGGAGTCCTTCAGGGTATGAAGAAAGAACTCAGTCTTTTCAGCTAAAAGCTTCGTGCCCTCAAAAGGAAGATTCTCAGTGGTGGACTGAACTTCTTTCGGGAAGCCCAACAGATGGAGCCATGATGCTCGTCGCATCACCACAGCTGTGAAGATGGATCTAGCTGCCATGTCAGTCGCGTCAAGGGCAGATTGTAGAGATGTCTTTGCCACTAATTGGCCCTCCTGGATAATGGCCTTAAATTGGTCAGAATGTGATTCTGGCATCTTTTCAATAAAGTCATTCAGTTTTGAGTAATTTATATAATCATATTTCGCTGTGAGGGTCTGGAAGTTGGTGATACAAAATTGGAGAGTGGTCAAAGAGTACCCTTTTTGACTGAAAAGGTCTAAGTGCTTCCAATACTTTGACTGGTGGTGTTGGCCACGAGTTAACGGCATCCACCATGATGGAGTTGGGTGGCAGGTGGGAGACTAGGAATTCAGATTCCTTGGCAGGGACATAGTATTTTTTGTTCACCTGCTTGCAGGAAGGCGCCACTGACAGGGTTAGCCACATGGTTTTTGCTGAGTCTAAAATGGTCTCATTGATAGGGAGGGCGATCTTTGAGGAAGAAGAGTGGAGGATGTCAAGGTGTTAATGGCAGGTGTCCTTGACTTCTTCCAATGGTATCTGGTGGGTGTCTGCCACTCTCTTTGCCAGCTCCTGGAAGAGGCAAAAGTCGACTACCAAAGATGGCTTCGTCCAGAAAAGAGGAGGATATGGTCCTCAGTGTCACTTCTTCCTTGGCACTGGCCTTTCTTCACTTCATCTATTCCTCTGTGTCTTGTGGAAGTTCCAAAGCCCTGGATGCTGCGGCCAAGGGATGCATCTCAACGGTTCTCGGGTGAGGCTTGAAGCCTGAGAGGCATGCTGGTAATGTGCTGCCCAAGGGTCCCAATATGGCCATGGGGGGCATAGAGCTGGTGGTGGTGCCAATGGGTAGCCATACCAAGATGGTACTGTTGGGGCCATCTATGGGTATATCCTTGGGCTTTGTTGGTAGTTAGCATATGGGGATTGCGATGAGTACTGGAACACTACCTCCTCTGGCTCACTGTCTGAACCCTCGCTAGAGAGTGGAGGGGCATGTCATGGCAGCGGGGATACTCCTTGTGCTCAATAAAGGTCTTGGTACCGAGAGGCGGGACTCCGGTGTGTCCAACATGTGGAAATCCCTGGAATGATGGGATTCCACTGGTACCAACTGACCCAGCGTTAGTGGTGCCGCTGGGGGGGAATGGGGATCTTGAGTGCACTGGTCGTTTCGGTACTGGGTGAGCCATTGCTGGTGGTACCGATACAGACTCATGTACCATGAGCATCTTTTTAGAGGAGTGCTTACTCCTGTCTTTCGGTGCCAATGACAGTGCCTGTGCCGAATGGGTCAATGGGCCTATCAGCGGTACCGGTTACTGTCAGTATGTGAGTCAGAGGTGTCAGGCTAAGATGGTCTGGGTGCTGAAGGCACCAAGCAAGATGGAGATCATTTATGGCTATCTCAGGGCTCATGGTGGGGACTTCCCATTTTCTTCTCAGATGATTTATGAGAGGGGTTTGAACTTGTTTCTTAGATGTAAAGGGCTGTGGGGAAGACTCACCTCTGACAGGTGATTTGGGATGGAGAGCTGCCTCCATTAAGATGATCTTCTGGCAGAGCTCTCAGTGGATGTGAGAACTTCTGCTGGATGTGGCCTCTCTGAGGCAGGGACTGCATAGAGAGTGCTTCCCTGCAACTGGGACTACCTCTTTACAAGGCACTTTTTGAAGCCCAGTGACCCAGGTATACCCTTTTGTGGAGAACGGTCCCTGACAGGGGGAAAAAGAGCAGGAAAGAAAATAAAGTTTTTTTTTATTTTTAAGGGTAAAATAAGAAAGGAGAAAAAAACCCTAGAACTAGAATGAGAAGCGTGGGCGGCGGGTGTAAGAGGCTTGGGGGGGCTGAGCCTCCCCAAACAGGGCATGAAATGCTGGATGTGGTGCACCTCCTGCTGCCTTTGGAACACCGCCACTGGGAGCTCCTGAGATGTAGGGGGACCACCAACGCCCGAACCATGGCCCCGCTTGTGCTCCGCCCTGAGGCCCAGCTTGGCCTCTTCTCCCAAAGCCCCGCCCTTGCTCCACCTCTTCTTGCCCCTGTGCCGTCTCTTCCCCCGTGGGCCCCCCCCATTGCTCACCCTTAAGGCAGAAAGGAGCAAGCCGGGGGAGGGGTCAGAGAGAAGCGAGTGGTGGGTGATGGGGGCCTCAGGGGACGGGAGGAGTGGACGGGGGGTTTTGGGGGGGAAGGAGCAAGGTGGGGGCCTTGGAGAAAGAGGCCAAGCAGGGGGCAGGGCCACAGTCTGGGTGAGGGTGCCCCCCCACACTTCTCGGGAGCTTCCAGTGCTCATGTCCAGCCTCTCCAGACGCAAGAGTCACACGCCACCTATGACTAGGAGACTAACTAACTATCGATATGTAACGAAAAGTGATAGTCTTAACAGACGGCTAATGGCTCTGTCTGTAGCTGGGGCGGCTGAAAAGGAACTAGGGGGGGCGTTAGCCCGCACGCGCTGACTAGCCTCGTGGCACAGCACGAGAAGAGACAGTGCATGGGCAGGCACAACGGACATGGCTACCCAAGCTCTGCGATCAGCAGTGCAGGGACAGAGACACACCTGCTGTGGAGCACCCATAGGGACACTGCTCGAAGAAGAACTTAGTGTGCAGTACATTAGTGTGTTGTAGATTCACACTAGCTTGCTGCGCTCTAAGTCTCCATGTAGACAAGCCTGTAAATACAATGCATGCAATGAGAAAGAGAACCTTCCCTGATGGAGATGGATGGTGTATATGCGTGAGTGAAAAGGGGTGCTGTGGGATGAGGTTCTGGCGTGTGGTTGATGGTGTGAGCAGAGGGGAAAGTAAATATGAATGCGATACGAACCTAAGCACTGATCCATCAATGTACATAAGTATAGGGATCCCAGTCTAAAATCCAGCTCCATTTCACACTGTGTAGGACCTTCCCCTGAGGGAAAACACAGGACTAAACTAGCCTGGAGAAACCAGAGGTAGCTTGACTGCCGAGTAACCACGGGCCAGGCCATATGCATGAAGGAGGCTTCCACATCTCAGGACATGAAAGTGCTGAGAACTGAAAAGAACATTAAACCACCCAAAGGAAGCAGCTGATGTTCTGCAATGCTCAAGTCTCTGTGAGCTCTATATTCTCCACTGGCTGCAGGGCTAGAGCAGGGACTGCTCCACCATGCTACCTCTTAAATGGAGGGGCTCAGCTCCTTCATGCCAGACCCAGAAGCTCACACAGTCAGTCATGCCCAAGTGAGTTCTGTCCAAAGGCACCAAAGGCCAGGAATGAGCTGCAATGTCAGGTGACCATTTGCACAGACCAGAGATGGGTGAGTAGCCCAGTCTTCCACTCAGCAGTCATGATGTCCAGAAGCTCAAATAGCCTCAGAAAAGCATCACTCCAGGCTGACTCTGCGTGGCAGGGAGTCACCATGTTACACCGACTCTCCCACTTTTCTACATGCCGATAGTTTTGTGTTTGTTGATCTTCTGTAGAAACAGCCCAGCAGGTAACAAACGAGCTGTGATGGAGTGCTGAGAGTGTGTAAAGAACAACCCCTTTGGAAGCCAGCACCCTGGTCACTGGGTGCAGTTGGAGTGGGAGGAACTCGGGTTGTTTGGGTCTGGAAGAGTAGAAGGGATCACGTGCACTTGCAGAGGGCCTGATGAGGTGATCAGATCACCGGCTGGATAGCTCAGCAAACAGAACAAAAGGCTGAGCCAGGGAGCAGGAAGGGGGCTCCACAAAACTGCTATGTGGGTATGTACTTGGAAGATGAATGATAATAAAGATGCTTGATGAAGGGACCCTGGTGGCCTGTGTATGCTGCTTAACTCACAAAGAGGGGTTAACCAGCCAGGGTTTCCAGGAGCTGAACTGGGAGCTCATTTACATGGCCCCAGTGCTGCCCATGAGTGTCTCCAACAGCAGCCCATGCACCGTTCCCAGCTCTCCACTCTGATCTGCATTCTGGGTAAATGGCCCTGGCATGCAGCGTTGGCACCGTGACAAATTGTGCGCTCTCACTGCA
The DNA here is from genome assembly GCF_009764565.3 of Dermochelys coriacea. Lineage (NCBI taxonomy): Eukaryota > Metazoa > Chordata > Testudines > Dermochelyidae > Dermochelys > Dermochelys coriacea. Next base: position 43,434,795 of record NC_050079.1, on the reverse strand, counting down.
CCTCGTGGAGTCAGAAAGCATGGCTGGGTGTGTCAGGGAGACTGGGGTTTGCACTATGACCCACCAACAGGCCTGTAAAGTCTGACAGAGCAAGCAAAGACAGAGGGACTAAATTAGAAAAAATTCTGCATCCTACCATAAGCATTTTCCCTTCTTAAAACTAAGTGTGCGCGCTTGTGATGCCATTCAGCACTTTAAAATATGCAAAATGAGGAGCTGGTGTAGACCTCATTAACACCCGCCTCCAACATCATTAAGATGTTTCCAAGAAAATTAATTGAGAGAGTCATTAAAAATAAATTAAGAAAAATGTGTTGCAGAGCGCCTGCTCCGAGCTCGTAAATCACAGCTCAAAGCTTCGGGCCGCTGCACAGGCAATTAATGCCAGCCGATTTGTTTTATCCTGACTGGGAAAATTAGAAAGCAGACGTGGAGATTAGATTAGGCACATCTGTCAAGCGGAACTTAGAGTGAATATTTTAGGATACAAAATGGAAATCAGGAAAACAAAGAAAGCTGAGCTTTCATTCAGAAGAGCTGACAGAGAGACATGGGAGGGAGGAGAGCAATAGAGATGTTTTCTATTTTGAGGAGCGGCACTGTGTCTGTCCTTATACACCCTTAACTCGCTCTGACACTACCAGACACCCTTTCCATCCCCAAAGGAAGACTGCACACCCCCAGTGACTGTGTGCAGAGACACTGCCACCCCAGGACGGGTAAGAGTTCTCTCATGTCCAGAAAGTGCTTTGACGTTATGTGTTACATGTCCTCAACCCAACCTGTCTCCCATCTACATGCTGATAACACATGGATTAGCAAACACACTCCAACAAGGCTGGGCCAGGGGCTCGGGACTTAGTAAGCTTTGTGCTATCAGTACTATTTTGTCCATCTGAAGCACCTTCCATGTGAGGATATCAAATCACTCTATGATGCATCCGATGTAGTGAGCTGTAGCTCACGAAAGCTTATGCTCAAATAAATTTGTTAGTCTCTAAGGTGCCACAAGTCCTCCTTTTCTTTTTGTGGATACAGACTAACACGGCTGCTACTCTGAAATCTATGACCATTTGTTAATTAAACCTCACCAACCTCCTGTGAGGTAAGCAGGTAACATTATGGCCACTTTGTACAGTTGGCAATTAAGGACTGGTCAAATTAAGTGCTTGATTTTCTAAACTAGACGCATGCCTAAATTGCACATGCTGTTACTATGACTGCACATGCAAATATGGTATTTGTGCATCCCAATGGCTAGTTATATGCATAATGAGCTATTTGTGCAAATACATAGTTGTGCACGCAGTCTAAGTAAGGTCTTTGTGCATACGAATTAGGTCTGTCATTTTGCAAACATATGCATACACAGTTTAGAAAATCCAGAGCCAAAATTACTTGTTCAAGATCTAACTGAGAGTCTATGGCAGATCTGGCAACAGAAGACGGATCTCCTGACCTAGTGCCTTCTCACAGTAGATGTACTCTTCAGTAGGCAGAAGAAGTACTGATCAGCTACCCATTGGTGGAGAAGTGGCACATGACCTTGTGTATGAAGTGATCTAATTTTGAATGAGTCAATTGACTTTCGGCCTTTCCTAAGATAGGAGGCCAGATGTCCTATTCTCTTGACATAGCCATCCTAACTGTCCTACTTTTAGAAAACAAGGCTCATGATGCTCCATGCAAGAAAGAAAGGAAAGCTTCACCATGGGCAGAGGGAGATCTTCAAACATTCCTAACTTTATTTCTTATCCAAATTTGTTCAAACATGCCCAAGGCCCCTGTGACAAGAGAGACCCAGCTCCACAACACGCCTGAAGGTTTAAAATAAGGAGCTCTCAGAGTGTGAAAAGGTACCAGATAAACCAAGCAATGGAAGGACTTGCTGCCTGCAGGTTTATTTTGCTGCCTTCTCTTAGACCAGCTGTCCAATTACCCAAGCTAATGAGCATGCTCCACCTTGCCAGAGTCATTTTAGCCAAGGGTTTCAGAGTTATCCTGGAGTACATTTCAATACAGCCAAATGTAAGTTCATACATCTAGGAACAAAGAATGCAGCCCATATTTACAAGAGGGGGGACTCTATCCCGGGAAGCACTGAATCTGAAAAAAAGAGTGGGGGTCATGGTAGATAATCAGCTGAACATGATCTCCCAGTGTAATGCTGTGGCCAAAAAAGCTAATGCGATCCTGAGATGTTTACATGGGAATACTGAGGACCAATAGGGAGGTTATATTACTTCTGTATTTGGCACTGATGCAACAGCTAACTGGAATGATGTGTCCTGTCCACAATTCAAGAAGGTTGTTGATAATGTGGTGTCAAGGTTCCTTCCCCACTCTGAACTCTAGGGTACAGATGTGGGGACCTGCATGAAAAACTCCCTAAGCTTATTATTACCAGCTTAGGTTAAAACTTCCCCAAGGTACAAACTATTTTACCTTTTGCCCCTGGACTTTATTGCTGCCACCACCAAGTGTCTAACAAATATAACGGGGAAAGAGCCCACTTGGAAACGTCTTTCCCCTCCAAATCCTCCCAAGCCCTACACCCCCTTTCCTGGGGAAGGCTTGATAAAAACCCTCACCAATTTGCATAGGTGAACACAGACCCAAACCCTTGGATCTTAAGAACAATGAAAAAGCAATCAGGTTCTTAAAAGAAGAATTTTAATTAAAGAAAAAGTAAAAGAATCACCTCTGTAAAATCAGGATGGTAAATTCCTTACAGGGTAATCAGATTCAAAACATAGAGAATCCCTCTAGGCAAAACCTTAAGTTACAAAAAGACACAAAAACAGGAATCTACATTCCATTCAGCACAACTTATTTTATCAGCCATTTAAACAAAACAGAATCTAAAGCATATCTAGCTAGATTGTTTACTGACTTTTTACAGGAGTTCTGACCTGCATTCCTGCTCTGGTCCTGGCAAAAGCAACACACAGACAGAGAGAACCCTTTGTTTCCCCCCCTTCAGCTTTGAAAGTATCATGTCTCCTCATTGGTCATTTTGGTCAAGTGCCAGCAAGGTTGTCTTAGCTTCTTAACCTTTACAGGGGAAAGGGGTTTTCCTCTGGCCAGGAGGGATTTTAAAGATGTTTACCCTTCCCTTTATATTTATGACACGTCCCCCAAATCACAGATAGGGTGAAACGGCTATGATTTCTTTCTGGAGCTCTAGGAGAAAACAGAGTTAATAAGACACATGCAACTCTAAATATACTACCAAGTATATGAAGACTAATAATATTTTTCACATCTCAAGGACTATTTTAACCAGTTGATTCTGGGAAACTTTCACGGGAGAGTGCATCAGCCACTTTGTTAGAAGCTTCTGAGATATGATGGATGTCGAAATCAAAATCTTGGAGAGCTAAACTCCACCGAATAAGTTTTTTGTTATTTCCTGTGGCAGTATGAAGCCACTGTAGTGCAGCATGGTAGATTTGCAGGTGGAAACGCCGTCCCCAAACATCCCCTAGCTTTTTAGAGCGTAGACAATGGCGTAACATTCTTTTTCACTGACTGACCAGTTGCTTTCCCTCTCAGACAGCTTCTTGCTGAGAAACACTACAGGGTGGAATTCTTGATCTGGTCCTTCCTGCATTAAACCTGCTCCCACACCACGCTCAGACGCACCTGTGGTTACTAGGAACGGTTTGTCAAAGTCTGGGACCCTTAGCACAGGGTCAGACATGAGTGTCGCTTTAAGCTGGTTAAAGGCCTTCTGACACTCTTTGGTCCACTGAACGGCATTTGGCTGTTTCTTTTTGGTTAGGTCTGTCAGTGGGGCAGCGATTTGGCTGTATTGTGGTACAAATCGCCTGTAATATCTGGCCAAGCCTAAGGAGGATTGGACCTGTTTTTTTGACTTTGGGACAGGCCACTTTTGGACAGCATCCACTTTGGCCTGTAGGGGGTTGATAGTTCCTTGACCCACCTGGTGTCCAAGGTAAGTCACTCTGTTTAGGCCTATTTGACACTTCTTAGCCTTAACAGTTAGTCCTGCCTCCCTTATGTGCTTGAAGACTTTTTGTAGATGTTCCAGGTGTTCTGCTCAGGAATCCGAAAAAATGGCCACATCGTCAAGGTAGGCAACTGCATATTCTCCTAATCCCGCTGGGAGACCATCTACAAGTCTTTGGAAGGTTGCAGGTGCATTCCGGAGCCCGAAAGGGAGCACATTAAATTCATACAGCCCGACATGTGTGGCGAAGGCTGACCTTTCCTTGGTGGATTCATCTAGCAGTATCCCTTGGTTAAGTCCAAGGTAGAGATGAACTGGGCCCATCCCAGTTTCTCCAATAGTTCATCTGTGCGTGGCATTAGATAGTTGTCTGGGCGAGTTACAGCATTTAGTTTACGGTAGTCCACGCAAAAACGTATCTTCCCATCTGATTTGGGAACTAGAACCACTGGAGATGCCCATGCACTGCCAGAGGGGCGGATTACACCCATCTGTAGCATATTCTGGATCTCCTGTTCTATAGCAGTTTTAGCTTGAGGAGACACCCGGTAGGATTAGACTTTAATTGGGTGAGCATTACCTGTGTCAATGGAGTGGTATGCCCATTCAGTCAGTCCAGGGTGGCTGAGAACGTCGGTGTGTAGCTAGTGCACAGCTCCTTGATCTGCTGTCACTGCATATGCCCAAGGGACTTGGAGAGTTTCACTTATTCCACGCCACCAGCACTTTTCCCTTCGTAGTAAATACCTTAAAGCCACTCAGTGTCATCTCCTCCCTGGGCTGTAAACTGACAAACCTTTAATTCTCTGGAATAAAAGGGCTTTAGAGAATTAAGATGGTCCACCTTAGGCTTTCGGTTGAAGGTGGGGAATGCTATGAGATAATTAACAGCTCCCAGGCGCTCGTGGACAGTGAATGGCCCTTCCCACGACGCTTCCATTTTATGGGCCTGGAGAGCCTTTAAGACCATGACCTGGTCCCCTACTTTGAAGGAACGCTCTCTGGCATGTTTATCATACCAGGCTTTTTGCTCTTTTTTAGCATCCTTTAGGTTTTCTTTAGCAAGGGCTAAAGAGGTTCGGAGAGTGTTTTGTAGGTTGGTTACAAAGTCCAGAATGTTAGTTCCTGGAGAAGGTGTAAACCCCTCCCATTGCTGCTTTACCAACTGTAATGGCCCCTTAACCTCGTGGCCATACACAAATTCAAATGGTGAAAACCCTAAACTGGGATGTGGTACAGCTCTGTAGGCAAAGAGCAACTGCTGCAACACTAGGTCCCAATCATTGGAGTGCTTATTTATGAATTTACGTATCATGGCCCACAAAGTCCCATTAAACTTCTCCATCAGGCCATTTGTTTGATGATGGTAAGGGGTGGCAACCAAGTGATTCACCCCATGAGCTTCCCAAAGGATTTCCATAGTTCCTGCCAGGAAATTAGTTCCTGCATCTGATGTCGCAGGGCCAACCTACCCTGGCACAAATGTCTGCTAGTGCCTGGCACACACTTTTAGCCCTGGTGTTGTTTAGAGCTACTGCTTCCGGCCATCGGGTGGCAAAATCCATGAAAGTCAGTATATACTGCTTTCCTCTGGGTGTCTTTTTCAGAAAAGGACCCAGAATATCCACAGCTACTCGCTGAAATGGAACCTCAATGATGGAGAATGGCTGGAGAGGGGCTTTGACCTGATCTTGGGGTTTTCCCACTCTTTGGCATACCTCACAAGACCGGACATAGGTAGAAACATCCTTGCCCATACCCTCCCAGTGGAATGACCTCCCCAAACGGTCTCTGGTCCTGTTCACCCCAGCATGGCCACTAGGATGATCGTGGGCTAAGCTCAAGAGCTTTACCCAGTACTTAGTTGGAACTACCAACTGTCTCTGAGGATGCCAGTCTTCCTAGTGTCCACCAGAAAGAGTTTCCTTGTATAAAAGTCCTCTTTCTACAACCTGGATCGATTAGAAGAGCTGAGAGGCAGTGGGTTGCTCCGTGCTGCCGTCCAAGCTCTCTGGAGGCGTTCATCTGCTTCCTGTTCGGTCTGGAACTGTTCCCTTGATGCTGGAGACATCTGTTCCTCATTGGATTGTGGACCTAGGCTTGGTCCCTCTGGAAGCGATGTAGGGGATGGGGCTGTTTCCGCTGACTGTGAACTGCTCTCCACCGGTGCACTATGTTGGGTTTCAGGCTCTGGCTGAGCCTCTTGTGTAGGGTTATCAGCTGCTGCCGGTTCAGGTTTGGTGGGGCCCTTTGGTGTTGGGGTTGCAAGTACTGGATTCAGTGCTGGCAATGGGTCTGGTGCTGATTGTTCCGCCAGTTTCGGTTCTGGGACTGGCTCTGTCTGGGTCTCTGGGACTGGATCCACTACTGCTGTTGCAGACATTGACATGGGGTCCGGTCCATCACCTCTGACCGGGTCCTGGTAGAAATTTCCGGAACAGAGCTAGGCATGATGCCTTGCTTAGCCTGGCTGCGGGTGACCGTTCCCACCCTCTTGGCTAGCTTCACATGATTGGCCAAGTCTTCCCCCAAAAGCATGGGGATGGGATAAGCATCATATACTGCAAAAGTCCATGTTCCTGACCAGCCCTTGTACTGGACAGGCAACTTGGCTGTAGGCAAATTGAAAGAGTTGGACTTGAAGGGTTGAATTGTCACTTGGATCTCTGGTTCGATTAAATTGGGGTCCACTAAGGAAGCATGGATAGCCAACACTTGTGCTCCGGTATCCCTCCACGCGGTGACCTTCTTCCCGCCCACACTCACAATTTCCCTCCGCGGTGAGGGTATCTGGGAAGTATCCGGGCCTGAGGACCTCTGGTGTGATTCCGGTGCAATGAACTGTAATCAGTTGGGGTTCTTGAGGCAGTTGGCCTTCACATGCCCCAGCTCGTTACATTTAAAACATCATCCAGCTGACGGGTCACTGGGGCGAGGTGGGTTGCTGGAGAACGGTTTGGCAGGACGACAAAGTGTCTGGAGTATTCCTTGGTGTGTAGTTGGGGCCTTGGGCTGCCCCCGGTAGTAGGGGGTGGTCTGAGGGTGTCCCTTCTGGTATCCGCTCCAACTGTGACCAGGGTTGTTCCTCTCTCCTCCCTCCACCCATTTTGTTCCGGCTTGCCCCGCCTCTCTGGCGGTCTGGGACGGCTCGTATGGATCAGCATAAGAAGCAAGACTTTCTGCTGAGTCCATTTCCTTATCCCATAAATAAATGTCCACTGTTTGGACTTATTCCTTGGACATATTCAGGAATTGCTCCTGAGCTTCAAATCACACATTCCGTCAAAGCTAGTGATATCCCTTCCTTGGACCCATTTATCTAACAGATCCTTCATCTGGTTTAGATAAGCCACATTACTTAGTCCAGGCCCTTTCTTAAGGGTTCGAAATTTTACTCTGTATGTTTCAGATGTAATTTGAAATTGCTTTAAAACCAAATCCTTGAACTTATTATAGTCAGAAGCCTCATCAATAGGCATCTTATTGAATATGTCCAGAGCTCTTCCAGTCAATTTTGTGACCAATGTGGTCATCTTGTGAGCTTCAGGAATTTTATGGAGAGTGCACAGTCTCTCAAAGGTGAGAAAATATTCAGCAATATCACTAGATTCATCATACTTTGGACATAGTCATTCCCATTTGTGGATTGTTGCGGAAGGATGGTTAGGGTTATCCAGTAGATTCCGCTCAGCCCTTACCTTCTCCAACTCCAGTTCATGCTTCCTCTCTTTTTCCCTCTCCTCCATTTCTTTTTCCCTTGCCTCCATAGCTCTCCTGTGGGCAGCCTCTTGGGCTTTTTCCTTTTCCTCCATTTCTTTTTCCTTTGCCTCCATAGCTCTCCTGTGGGCAGCCTCTTTGGCTGTTTCCTTGGTTTCTGTCATGTTTCCTCTTTGTTTTTAACTAACTTTACACCCGAGAGTTAGAAATAAAACAAACAAAAAACTTGGCTTGTCAAAAAAAAAAAAAAAAGAGGTTGTGCTGTACCTGGATACCGATGTTCTCTGATAGTGATTGTCAGCCTAGAGAAAAATCCTTTAAAAAAACCTAACACCTTTGTCTCCAGGCAAATAGACAGAAAAAGCCTCTAGATGCTCTTAGCTAAAAAAACCTCTTCAGGTCTGTGAAGACTTGTGAATTTCCCTGCAGGAGGTTAACTACCTTGCCTTTAGGTAGAGAAAACTCCAGCTCTGCTCTGGCCCCCAAGCAGAGTCAAAAAAACTCTCACTGCTTTCAGCTTAAAACCTGCTTTCCAGCAGCCCAAAGGAAAAAAAAATTCCTTTTAAAATCTGTGCTTCTGGTCCAAAAAATCTCAAAATGATTTCAAGTTAATCCCACCGCTCTGCCACCATGTCAAGATTCCTTCCCCACTCTGAACTCTAGGGTACAGATGTGGGGACCTGCATGAAAAACCCCCTAAGCTTATTTTTACCAGCTTAGGTTAAAACTTCTCCAAGGTACAAACTATTTTACCTTTTGTCCCTGGACTTTATTGCTGCCACCACCAAGTGTCTAACAAATATAACAGGGAAAGAGCCCCTTGGAAACGTCTTTCCCCTCCAAATCCCCCCAAGCCCTACACCCCCTTTCCTGGGGAAGTTTTAACCTAAGCTGGTAAGAATAAGTTTAGGGGTTTTTTCATGCAGGTCCCCACATCTGTACCCTAGAGTTCAGAGTGGGGAAGAAACCTTGACACGTGGAGTGTGTTCAGAGAGGAGCCATGAAAATAATTAAAGGATTGGAAAACATCCTTATAGTGATAGACTCAAGGAACTCAATCTATTTACCTTAACAAACAGAGAGTTAATCACAGACTGGAGTTATAAGTCTCTATATGGGGAACAGAAATTTGAGCCTAGCAAACAAAAGTACAACAAGATCCAATGGCTGGAAAATGAAAGTAGACAAATTTGGACTAGCAATAAACTGTACATTTTTAACAGCAAGGTAATTAATCACTGGAACAATTTATCAAAGGTTGTGGTGGATTCTCCATCACTTGCAATTTTTAAATCAAGATTGGATGTTTTTCAAAAAGGTATGATCTAGTTCAACCACAGATGTTGGACTTGAAGCAGGAATTAATTCAATGAAAGCCGATGGTCTGTGTTATGCAGGAGGTCAGATAAGAGGATCAGTATGATCCCTTCTGGCCTTAAAATCTAATAATCTATTTTCCACATTCCTGAGCTGGATATACAATATAGTGAGATGGTCCTTTCCTGACAAATCACTTTTTATTCACGTTTATATTTAATGGGGCTGATCAAGACTTTAAAGAGATTTTCTGAGAATTCCTGTAGGAGATCTTGCACTGAATTAATTCTTCCAGCTGTTTGTTCTCTCTAGACAGGATATTCCATTAGAGCAGATGGGCTGAAGTTACACACATGCTTGAGAGTTTGCAGGATTGAGGAAATAGTTAGGATCACAAAACAGCTGGTACGAAAACCTCCTGTGTTCACATGCTCAGAACTCTCTAAAACATTCACATCTTGTAGCTGGAATTTTCCATGCTGAATCTCTGCCCGAAGATTCATTTATTCAAATGTTTGAGTAAAATCCCTCCACCTTCTTCGGAGTTATGTAGAGAGTGAAAAAGATTCTTCCACCACTGTCAAAGAGTTCTGACCACACTTTTCTGAATGGGGCTATAGAAAAATCGCTACATTTTAAAGCTTAGCTTGGACAGTCTTCCCGAGGCCTAGCACCTTCCCAAATTAAACATCAAATTTAGCAAATGCAAAATATCACTTTGAGTATGCTCAGGGGGTATCTGCTAAGCTTTTAAGAGTATAGTGGAGGCCCCACCCTTTTGACAGATCCCAGCAGATTCACCTTTTGTGTCCGGACCCAGGGCTGCTGCTGGCACAATTTGCGTAAGAGATTTTCAATGTCTCACTAAAAATCTCACAGGAAAATCTCCCATGTACCCCAAAAATACAAAAATACCCCAGTACATTGACATAAAGAAAAGGAGAAAATTATGGGCATGGATACTGTGATTTAGAGTTTGCTATTTTTGCTGAATTCTGCAATTTCCCACAGATGTATAATTTTTTGCATTTATGTATGTATTTATTTAGACTTTAAAGCAACATAAAAGACACCTGTCCCAGGTGTAGATGCCCTGTATCAATTAAAACTACTATTCAGAACAATAAACAAAGAACAGCAAAACCACCCACAGAGAACATCCAGACAGCATGCAATACTGGGGAGAACATGATTCTTTCCACTCTCCCCAAACATATGGCCTTTGTAACATATCCTGGAAAACAAGTCTGGGCTGTTCCAGCCTGAAAGCAAACGTCCTCACAGAGAATGTTCTGCCAGCAGTTCCCTCCCTGTTACAGCAAGGGAGCCCCGGCTCCATCTGTTCAGGGGTGCACTGCCAATGGCATGGGGCAGAAACAAGTCCCAGCCCATTTACGATTTTATAGGTCAAAACTGAACACCTTGGACTCCATACTGCTGGGAAGCACAAAGCAGTGACAGGGTGGGACTCAACATGCAAACTCAAAGAGGCAAAAAGCCCAAGTATCCGATTTATTTACTTTTGGGGGGTTTATCAAGAGCACCTTGAAGAAGTCTGTGGCCAAAAGCTGTACCAGCTGAAGGCTGTACATTGATGTTGTAGTGTTAGTGAAAAACTGAAGCAAAGACCATGTAGCAGTTCTGCAGAGCTCTCCACATGTAACTCTGTCCTTTTATGCCTAGAATGTAGCAGTTCCTAGTCAAATGATTCTTAATATCCCAAGGAGGAATTTCGCTAGAGTCGGATAGATTAGCAGCAATGCATTATCAGGCTATCATTTAAAATGGAAAGCATCTGCCTTTCACCTCTCCCTAATGCTGTGCAAAGAGAATATGATGGCTTGTTTAACAACCAGGGTGTGCAATGACTTTTCTAGAGCATGCCTGAGGCTGGAGTAAAATGGTGAAGAAAGAGACTCTGGTTCAAATGAAATACCATGTTCTTTTTAGGAACTAAATCTGGAGCTAGGTGAAGCCTGATTTTATTGGGAAAGGACTGCAAGTAGGGATTTCTGATTGAAAGTAGTTCACTTCATCTTCTTGTTGAAGTAACGGCTAGGAAAAAGCCTACTTTAAATATCCTTTAGTACAAGCATACCTGCCTTTCTTCACAATTTAATCCATACGTGAAGAACGAGACTCAAGGTCTGCTGGCTGACAAGGGGATGTCTAAATGGTCTCTGAAGAACCTAGTGGTATGCAGCTGTAGAATTAGGTTAGAAAATGGCAAATGTGGCTTGAGTGTGGTAGAAACCAGAATCTCACATCTGAGGAAGCTGAGGATCATGTCTTTATGAAAACTTGCTCAAGGAAATTCCAGTGCACCTCTGACTGCTGTTCGCAGAGGAATCATGTTTCTTTCTGCACAGGATACCAACCAAACTCTTCAAATACTCCTGTCAAAGTCTTGCCTAGGCTGGAATAAGGAATCGATCAGGCAGCTGCAGCAGCTGTGCTGAAGCAAGCTCAGTCTCTCAGCTCCAGGCCATTAGGTGCCGTCTCAGGACATCTGGACTCTCCCAAGGTCGCACAGGACAAGTGCAGCTGCCCCTCTCTGTGGGAAGCTGAAGAGGGTTAGGCCCTTTATTGGCCAGTAAGGTGGTACTAGTCCTTCGAGCTTCCTGAGCTGCAGTCTGTGGAGAGAAGCGGGGACAGCTAGGCTGCTGGGAGGTGGGCCTGACAGCCATGCCTTGGGAGGGGAACCCTAGAGCAAGCAGCAGAGGCTCTGGGGAATGGGAGAGAAAATGAACTTTGCCTTTCTTCCCAACACAGGAGACTCCTGAGCCAGGCCTTAGCTAGGGGAAACTGGGGATTACATGCCTGGCTTGTACTTTCTAGGCATTATGCTGATGACCACAGGCTGTAATTGCAGCAAGATCTGTTTTTGTTTGTTCCTCCAAACACGATCCTAGGCTGAAAGATGTGACAAGGTGGGGCTCTGCCTTGTTACCATTTTATTTTCCTCTGGCTGAGACTGTAATGTTATTTGTCCCCTTCTCCCTGGAAGCTGACTTATCTCTCCACCAAGAGAGTTACCTCCTAACCCCTAATAGTTAGAGATTGGCTTATGCTTTGAAGCATGAGGTTTTCTCTCTCTTCTAAAATGTTACCATTAGCTATAACAATTCTATGTATTCTTTTATCCATCAAAATGTCCACGTCTTCTTTGAATCTTGCTAAGTTCTTGTCTCAGCTATATCCTGTGACAATAAGTTCCACTGTCTAATTACGTTGTATAAAAGTATTTATTTGTATTGAGTTTGAATTTGACAACTTTCAGTTTCATTGAATGTCCCACAGAGAAGAGAAGCTCCTATCCTACTCTATCCAGACCATTGATTGTTTTATGTACTTCCATCATATCTTCTCTTATTCATCTCATTTCTCAGGTAAAATCCCAATCTTTTCAATCTCTCTTCATATGAAAGCTTTTCCAGCCCTTACCTGTATCGTCCTTCTCTGATTCCCTCTGCAATATCCTTTTTGAGATGGGGTGACCAGTCCTGCACATAGTATCCAGATGAGGACAAGCCATTGGTCTATATATGGTGTTAGACCAGTCTCTGTATTTTTCTCTATCATTTTCCTTATGCAGCCTAACACCTTATTTGTTTTTTTTAAAAACACAGTTGTATGTTGAGCCAAGGTCTCCTGAGCCATCCACAACCCCATGAGCCCAGGGCCTTTCTTGAGTTTATATTGTTAATTTAGAACCCTGTGAGATGTAGTTCACATTTTTCCCTCTCCTTCAAAATAATCCCACAGATGTTCTTACTCAGTAAGAATATCAAGGATTGTGGAGCTAGCAGGAGCAATAAAGATACATTAATTGACCTGGCCCTGGGAAGGAAAAATGCAGCTTCTGTCAGGTCTAAGGATACCTCTGACTGGGGCAAAAATCCGGGACCTTCCTGTTGGAGAAGTTTGCAATATGATCCGCTTATGGTACAAAGTACTTTTGGGTCAGATCAATGACACTCTTGGTTGAGGTCCTGCCCACTTGGGAGAGAGAGTCTCCTCACGTACCCTGTTTTCCTTGCAGACACTGCTCAGAGGAACAGACTGTTTCTCTGGTCCCCTGGCTGCTTGTTGTCATAGGGAAGGGTTGTTGCCATTCATACAAGTGGGTGAGATTCCCTTTAGGAGTTTGGGAAGGAGAGCTTTGGTGTCCTTCCCAACTGCTTGTGATTTGACGGGTTTATACTTAGCTGGTATCTATCCAGGTCCATCCTCCCTGGGCTACATCACTGGACTACTGGCTGGCATTCATTGGATATGGATGGATGAGCGTTCTGACAGCATTTTCCCTTGAGAAGGTTGATGTGAGAGGGCCAGCAGTTGCAGTAAATCCATGCTGCGTGTGGGATTTCATGCTGCCCTGATGGAGTAGGAATGACTGAATGGCCCATAAATGTAGCATTGGCTTCTGGGCCACAGTGCTCACAAAGAAAACCACTGTTCTGCAGAGGGGACGGGGATGCAGTCTAGGAGACCTGTTACTGAGTGGCAGAGATTTTGATTTTTTTTTTTTTTTAGGAACAAGTTCTGAGGATGGGCCTCTGTGCCCCCATGTGCCTTGGAGCAGGCTCCTAGGCAAGGAATCAGGGAGCTCTCCTCTCCCTCGAGTATGAGCTGTGCTGGTGAAAACGGGTGGCTTGTGGGATACGAGAAGCTACTTCTCTTGCTCAGGCAGCCTTTCCCAGAGAGCCCATAAGGAGAGAGCGCTTCACTCCCAGCTCGCTGGTTCGAAGCCATGATTCCCATTAGCTTTGGGAATTCTGTGAGTGCCCAGGGCACCCCAAATGGCAGTGCTGCACTCTGGAGGTGATACTATGAGCTGAAGGAATTGTAGGTGACCAGACTGGTATGATTTGCAGATACTGTAGGGTCTTGAGGTCTACAGAGCAGATAACGGGGAAAAGAAAAGCTAATATTGCCTTCCAAATCCTCATTCTACCAGAGACTAAGCAATGACAGACCCAGCACTGGACGAAAAGCCTCCTGTCTCCTTGGAGATGACTAAGTCCTGAAATGGAAGCCAGGCCCTCCTTCGTGGGTAGGGATGATGCCCAGTATCCAGCAGCTTCGGGACAACAGACAGGACTGTGGATTTCTATTAACCTTACAGAGACAAATTTCCTTTGATCAGTGGCCTTCCCACATCCCAGACTGCTCAATATCTGGTCGCAAATTAGATTCCCACAAAGAAAATGACTAGGACAACATGTATATGGATCCTTTGAATTCTACGGGGTAACTCTGGTGAACTCCCTGGAAGTCCTGCCTCTTCAGAAGGTGGGCCAGTGCCATTTCCCAGCCTTCCTCCTCAGGGCACCTGCCCTGGCTTGCACCATACACCCTGCTGTATGTGGGCAAGAGGTACCAAAGATAAGAGCTGGCCGAGGGTGTGTGTGGTTCCTTGGACTTTTAGATAACTTGACCAGTAGAGGGGTGTGTGTATAGGAGGGTGTTTATGTGCCAGTCTAGACATGGGCTTGTGATGAGCACATGGTGACAAGCTGGTGGTGACCGACTGGCTTGCTGTCTGCATTCCTGCTTGAATCCAAGTCTGTCTGGAGGACTGCTGAAGCAGGCTCAGGATCTCTTAATGCTGCAGTGATCTTGGGCTCTTACCCTTAACTCCCCTCCTGTCCACACACACACCCCTCTCACTCCAGTCTGGTGGTGCTTTCAACCCAGCCTAGCTGGCCCAGCTGGGGACATAGGCTAAAACCCAAGTGAGGCTTTCACTTGGGCTGGTAACTTGCCCACTCTGCAGTGAAGATGCAGGACTGACAAGTTCTCCTACTATTCTCTTGGATAGATTCCTGGAGCAGTGCAATGCAAAGAACCATGGGATGTGCTCTCAAGTCCTAGCAAAACACACAAGGGAGTGCAGAACCAGGGAAGACATAGTAACTCGAGTGTGGGTTTGCGGTATGGCTGCTCATACCTGGGCTAGGCTGACTTAAGTGCTCCGACCTGAGAGCCGATCACCCGAGTTAACGCTGCAGTGCAGAGACATCCTAATTGCTGCCAGAGCAGCAACAGGGATTGCCAGGTTGCCAGGGGCTTAAGATTTTGTCCCAATTTAGATTTATACTCAGGGAAAAGATTGCTGCTTCCCAACTGAAGGAGAAGAAGAGTCCTCAGAGACAAGAGATGACACTAAACT